>NC_133617.1:90106722-90410056 GCF_048593235.1 Sminthopsis crassicaudata
AAAAATGGGTGTGTGATGTGTTGTACAATTTTTGATCTGGTTTCTTTAACTTTACTTTTTATGACTAAAAATTTTCCATTACAGATCGATACTGCCACCTGAAAATGATATAAAACAAAAATAGCAGTCATTTAAAATTTAATTAACTGCAAAAAGATCATTTATATTCTGAATTCCATCAATTCTACCTTTGAATTTGCCTACACCCATTACAGTACCCTAAACACCTAAAAGTTGAGCTTCATAACTTGTTTTGAATATCTCTCAGCCTATATATCACAACTTTAAGTTAAGAATTAGAAGACATCAGAGTAAAAATGGATTTAAAGTGCTCACGTAATCCATTAGGTCCAAAGAAACTGCACTAAAAATTAAGCTTTAACATAAAATCACAACTGAGACTTTAATTCAGGTCACCTAACTGCCCCCCATCCCCAATTCAGTGCCCTTTCTACCTCAAAGACTCCTTTGGTGTGAGTATCATTATATCATATAGAGGTTGAATAATCAAAAATCAGTACAGCTCTTCCTATCCTATTTAATTTTACTTCAGCATAGTCTACAGATATTTTCATGTTAATGACTAAAAGCAGACATATATTTCTAGAGTGTTTTTCAAGAACAATTTTGGTGGTGCAGTGGATGGATTGACCATCGGACCTGAATTCAGGAAGAAGTGCCTGCAAATGCTGCCTCAGATATTAATTAGTTGTGTGCAAAGTATTTGATCTCTCTTTGACTCATTTTACTAGCTGATTAAGATTGAATAATAATCATCCCTCCATTTTAGGGATTTTGTGAGAATAACATGAGGCAATATTTGCTTAGCACAGTGCTTGGCACATAGTAAGTTTATATGAATCAACAATATGACTGCAAACAAAAATACTGAAATGATCTTGGACAGAGAGATGATGGTTAGTTCTATTGTACTATCCCCACCTCAGGATAATCTAAAGTATTATCTTCAAGATTAGATTGTATGATTTAATTAGGATAATAATAAGCTAGAGAGTGTCTATTGAACGATGGCACCATGGGAAAAAATAACAAAACTTTGGTCCATGACATGATTGTTATCTTTGTTCTCAAAAGAAACCAAAATGACATCACTCTATTAGGTCAAGGTACAATGTGTCTGTCTATGGCTGAGAAGGCCAATAGGATTGTAAAAAGATCTACCTACTACAGATCAGGCACTAAAGCTTGGAACATATGAACACTTGAAATGGGAATGTCTCTAAATTTCTGCACTTGTGTTTCTTTTGAGCTACTACAATTTTGTTTTGCTTGAAGAGCACAGGACCTTCTTTGATGAGGGCATATCCTACTGGGTGATCCTGTGCCAGTGTCTCCCATGTCTCACAATCAATTCAAAAGTTCTTAGGGGAGACCTTGAGTACTCTTGGATCACTTCTTCTGATCTCCATGTGAGTACTTGTTTTGTGTGAGCTCTCTATAAAATAATCCTTTAGCCAAACCTACTTTTAACATGGCCAGCATATCAGATTGGTGCTTTCTGCAGTAGAATCTGAATGCTTGGCAGGTTCAGCTTGAAGTTCAGGCTTAGTGTCTCATTCTTTGTTTTGCCAGGTGATCTTCAAAATCTTCCTAAGTCAATCCAAATGGAAATGATTCCCTTTCCTGAAATGGTACTGGTATATTGTCCAGGGTTCATAGGCACATAACCATGAGGTCAGCACTGTGACTCCTTAGACTTTGAGTTTGGAAGGTAATCTAATATGTCATCTCTTCCACATATTCCTTCACAGCCTTCCAAACACTGAACTAATTCTGGAAATTGTGTGTCCACCTCATCTATATGTACATTCCTGAAAAAATATAATGCCAAATTAAGTGAATTTATCACAACATTTAAAATTTCTCCATTTACTGCAACTGATGATTCCATGTATGGGTGATGTGGTGCTAACTGCTAGAGAAATTATGTTTTCTCTGGCGTTAATTATTGGGCCAAAATTAGCACAAACAGCAGAGAATTGAATCACAATATGATGAATCAAAGCCTAAAGGTTGCACTGAGTGTACAATCATCTGCAAAGAAAAAGTCATGCACCAATTCTTCCTCCACTTTAGCCTTGACTTGATGTAGCCCTTTTACCATCAGGGTGGTAGTTGACTGATACAATTTCTGTCCTAGTTGAAGGAGTCCAACAATGTCACAGAAAACATCATGCTAAAAAGCTGCTGAACTTCTCTAAGCGATGAAACATTGTGACCATTTTTCACAAGCTCTCATAATTGAAAGTATCAAAGGCCATTCTTACATCAATGAACATTGCATAGTCTTCTGTTCTATTCCTGGAAGTTCTCCTAGAGTTGTCAGACAGGAAACACCATATCAAACATTAAATAACCCTTCTGAAGTCACACTGGTTCTCACTAAGATGACCATCTTCCAGTTGAAATGTCAGTCTCACATGCTGCACCTTCATCATTCTCACATACTGCCTGTCTCTTCTCCTTACAATGATGCAGTCTATTAAATGTTAGTGCTTGCTCTGAAGGCATATCTAGTTCTAATTTTTGTAAACTGGCATTCATTTGCATGTCTTGTTTCACTCGGGATTACTATTTGTCTGTGATCCCTACTTAGTTCTGTTATAACAAGAACTATCCGTCTTTCATGTCTACTGGATTATATTGTCCATAAGTGTGTGCACATTCCATCTTCTGATGGTGAGTGAAATCATCCTTACAAAACTTGTGGTACATTTATTGTTTTCCATATCCATCCTATCCATATCAATCACCTATCATGGCAGGGAGACCACAGCTGGCTGAAGTAGACAATGTTTAGGACATCTTCCCTACAGTCTTCTTCATTCCAGGAGGTGAGCAGTGTAGTCCTTAAAAAAGGCTGCTTATGTACTCAGAGGGCTGTGTGCTGTTCCTTCAATCCAGTGAGAAGAAGACCTAATATCAGTGGTCCTCAAACTTTTTAAATAGGGGGCCAGTTCACTGTCCCTCAGACTGTTGGAGGGCCAGACTATAGTAAAAACAAAAGCTCACACTCTGTCTCCGCCCCTCAGCCCATTTGCCATAACCCTGCGGGCCACATAAAAGTCCTCAGCAGGCGCATCTGGCCCACAGGCTATAGTTTGAAAACTCGTGGATAGTATGGACTGATTGTGTGCAGGATTGTGACTACAACTTCCACTGTATCTACACCTGCTGTTTCATCATTTGCATGTCACCACAGGATTTTGAGATAAGTAAATCTGGAAGGTTTTGGTGATCTCTTTTGATTCTTCCATAAATTGGACTTTTGTGAGGCAGAGTTGTTTGAAGTCATTAGTCATACTCTCTCAATGGCAAGCCAAATTTCAAGGTAGTTGATGATGACTAAAAATGAAATGTATGACCTAGACATCTTAAATGTCTAACCAAGTACTAAGCCCTCCATAACACCTGTTAAAATCACTTTCATGACTTTTAGAATAATTTGTTTTCATCCTCCTATTCTGCCATGGGAAATATTCATATATTTGCGTTAGAGACATCCTTCAACTCCCTGATGGGTTTGAGACTCCTCAGATAACCTCAAACTAGTTTAACTCATTTGCCAAAACAGTTTACTATTCTGTGACTACCGAGTATACTATAGTTTCTTAAAATATAGGTAAGAGTTAGATAAATGAGGTAGACCACTAAAATTAAAAGACCTGAAAAAGACACAGCAGCCCTCCTACCAGAAGTACTGCCCTTTCCTGAACACTCTACAACAACCTATAAGAATCCATTGAAGGAACTTGGAAGATTAAGAATGGGAAATTTTCAAGGCTTTGTAGAAGGATAATGAAAGCTGTTTTCATATATCACAAGATATATAGAGGATAAATTGTAGTTGTTTCATTTGGCTCCAAAGGATTATAACATGGGCAAACTATGAGACATAGGTAAAATTCATCCTACCATGGATTTTGTATTATCAAAGGGTAAAATGATTTCATAGACAATACAAAAGGAGGTAATGGGTTGTATATGGCCTTGAGGAAATAATCGGCCAACATATAGTGTAGACCAAGTTTGGTTTAGGTTCAGAGGTTAAAACTTGAATTAATGGGATAGAAATTGCAAAGATAAATTTAGGTAGGACGTCAAGAAAAAATGACAATAACTCGGATTCTCACTCTTTAGAAGTGGCGGATTCTCTTTCCTTGGAAGACTTCAAGCAAAGATTAGTGATCACTTTTCAGATATATAGTAGTGGGGTTTCCATTTCTGTATGAATAGGACTGGTTGGCTGCTTTCTACACAAAGCACCTTCCAACTCTGAAATTCTGTGATTTTGTGGTTATTGTATGGATAAAAGAAAATGACATATGAAAGCACTTCATAAGTATTAAACAATAACAAATACAACAAGCTATAAATAATTTCTACGAGAATCATCACCATCATAGTCAATATGTTGTGGAGATTATCCTCACAATAGGGTTTAAGGAGAGAAAATAGGATTTGGGGACAGAGAGAGAATTAGTATGGGCAGTTAGGTGGCATAGTGGATAGAGTACTGGGACAGAGCCAGGAAGACTTATCTTCCTCTGTTCCAATCTGGCCTCAGATACTTACTATTTGACCCTGGGCAAATATGTACTTCAGCTTCCTCATCTATAAAATGAGCTGGAAAAGGAAATAGCAAACCATCCCACTATCTCCAGAAACCCCCAAACAGAGTCATGAATAGTCAGGGATGACTGACTAAACAGTGACTAAATAAGGGATAAAGTTCAGGCCTTTGTCATGAGGTAGAAGAGAGAACAGGATTTGGAGTTGAATCCCAAATCCCAAAATTTTCAAATCCCAAATCTCCTACTGTCTCTGTGAATTGAAAGAAATCAGTTCTGTATTCTGAGACTTCTTTTCATCATCTATACTTTCCAGGGATGTCCACATTGAAAATGAGGCTAACACATATAATGCCAGAGATAACTCAGTGTTTGGGAAGCTCTGGAGGAAATTGTGGGAGAGAACAGGTATTAGACTGACTACAAAACTCAAAGTCTACAGAGCTGTTGTGCTGATGTCATTGTTGTATGTCTGTGAAACCTGGATAGTATATTAGCACCATGTGAGGAAACTGAATCACTTCCTTTTGAATTGTTTTAGGGAAATTCTGAAGATTATCTGGCAGGGTAAGACATCAGATACTAAGATTTTTTTTTTTTTTTTTTTTTTTTTTTTTTTAATTAGACTGCCAAACAATCCCACTCTACTGCAAAAAGTACAAGTCCATTGGGCAGGCCACATTGTTTGAATGCCAAATGTATGCTTGCCAAAAATATTATTTTATGGAGAACACACACATAGGCAAGTGCTCACAGGGTGATCAGAAAATGCAATCCAAAGACACTCTCAAGGTCTCTCTTAAGAACTTTAGACTTGATGATGCAAAATGTGAGATATAGACACAGCATGGCATGCCCTTATCAGAGAAGATGCTGAACTCTATGAGCAAAGGAGAATTGAATTAGTTCAAAGGAAACAGTAGATGTGCAAAGTTAGAGAAGCCATCCCAAAAGTTTATACAGATTATTTTTGTCTGACCAGTGGCAGAGCATTCCAAGCTCATATTGGTATAAACATCCATAGTCAGACATACTATAACTTGGCTCTACATAGTGATATCATTTTGGTCGTCTTCAAGAATAAAGCACAATAACCCATCAACCATCATCTATAAAATGGTACCTTAGACTAGATGATCTCTAATCCCTTCTATATCTAATATTCTATAATTTTTGTTCTTCAGGTCAGGAGTGAGATAGGTCATGAAAAAGGATGAGAAAAAAAAGGCAATTTTTATGACCCTTTTTATGGCACAAGTCCCATGGAGGATTGGTAGAAACTTTTTCCAAGTGAATGTTGAATCTTACTCAAATTATTTTCAGCCTGTGAGCCAAGCTAGCTTGGTTAAAATCTGAGTCTTCCACCCCATCCATTTCTAATTTTGTTATATGGTAATTACATGGGCCGTGTAAGGAAAATGAGGCAAAGAATTCCTGCCATGTAATTATATTTTAAAAGCCAAGTAATAGCACTACTTTTATTAGCAATAACAATTATCAGGCCTCTTAACATTGCCTCGGATAAAGAAATTCTATGTAATGATTTGATAGTGACAGTTTTACACTCATGTCATATTAACATGAATAATTGATCTTATGTCAAGGGGAAATGATGTACACTTGCTTTATTAAAAAGCCATATACTGCAAGAGTAGAAACACAAATCTGGGAAGAAAAGGAAAAAAACAAACCTTGCAGAGTTGTTGGGAATATTTCCCTGCAATGCCACAATGATGGGTTAAATAAATATTTGTTTACTAACAGATAAGTCTTGTGGCTAGGAAGCATATGTTAGCTTTACAATCTTGATTGGAAGAGATTTTATTTTATTTTATTTTAAATTTAACCTTCATGAGAAATCTTCTCATTCAATGTCTTAGGAAGTTAAGACCCAGATTGGGAAAGCAACTTGCCTGAAGTTACTACACAAAATAATTTCAGACAGATCTTAGTATTGAAAAGGTCTTCCTAACAATGAAATTCTGAAATGCCTTTCCTCAAAACATCCACGCATTATTTTTGTTCTGTATTTCAAACCATGTAAAACCATTCTGATACCTCTCCTATATGGCAATTATTCAATTACAAAAAATGAAAGCTATTTTTTAATCTAAACTTTACTCTAGGATATCTTCATAGACCTAGTCCCTTCACCAACCTTCTCCTCTGGATTTCTTCTAGTTGATCAATGCCATTTTAATTAAAACATCTAGAATGAATGGGACATAAACTCCAGAAATAGTCAGATATGAATATTATATAACAGGGGAAAGTGAGGTAGATGAGCATTGACTTTCCAGGTCTCTTTTCTATGTCTCTTGAATTACCAAGAAGCCATAAGTACATGGCCTGATTTATTTGTACCTTCTCTTCCATAATTTATTTTCAGGGCACCCTTTTCCTGTGACCTGAGTCGGGGCTTTCAAAGAATAAGTAAATTAACTTTCTATTCACATCTATTGTCCATGTGGGAAATACTGTCAGGATTGGGGTGCTCTCTACCAATGAAGTTTATTTTAAAGATCAAAGACGAAGGAGGTTCAATTCAATAGAGATATATCAAGCATTGATTATGGTAAACAAGCTATAATAGTTTGGAGATATGGAGATGAAAAAAAAAATAATCCAGTACTTCATCATGGTTTCATAATTTAATATTATATTGTTTTTTATTATTAGAAGTGTATCAATAATTGTTATAATTAATACATCATACTACATCATATTAGTTCATAATTATGTTTGATATATTATTAAGCATATATTAATTATTAACTTCTCATAATTATTTTATTATTTATTATATATGTGGAGGCAGATAAGTAGATACAATATGTAAACAAAAGAACAAGATGTAATGTAAAATGTGATGGTCCTCTATTAAATATATTTTCTAATTCTTTAGATTCAAACCCAGCTCCAGATATGTTCTAACTGTGTGACCCTTGGCATATAACTTAATATGTTTGTTATGGAGTACACCTAAGTGTGCAGGGGCAGGTCGATTCTCTGAAAGCCCCCATAGCTGTGAATTATGACATACTTGAAGGCATTGCAAATTAGCCTTTACTGACATGAATGTTGCTTATGAATTGAGAATAAAATAAATTAGAGGCAAAAGGGAAGAGGAGAGAGGTCAGAGAATGCAACTGCTTCTCAGACTCCTTGTATTGTTATCATCCTCTCATACAAAAGGGTCTATTCTGCTGGTCAGAATTAGATCCTCAGCAGCTACTGGCAGGTGGCTCTCATAATAGCCAGCAGCCACTAGCAGGTGGCTCCCATAACACATTTGCCTCATTTTCTTCACCTGTAAAATGGGGAGCATCTGTAGCACCTGTGAGGGTTCTTATGTGATAAAAATGAGATATATGTAGAGTCGTTATAGCCCTATGTAAATTCTAAATTATTATTAGTAGTGATCTTTATTATCATTGCTATTAACATCATTGTCATTATCTATTCAAATTCCTCTTTATCTTCTCTGAATGTGTATACTTGTAAAGGGCTAGAACTGAGCAATGCACTTGGATAATGAAGCATGTGAGACTAATTGCCAATTGGACGGTTCCCTATTAACTTGTTTGAAGGTTGACCCTCCCCAGCTATTCTATGCTGACTTGATTGGTGGGACAAAGAGGGGGTAGTGACTTGTGTGGGAGGAGTAGGAGAAACTTGGGTGGTGGAACTCACGCTCACTGGCACTCATGACCTGGCCTTGGAGGTGATGGTAAAGATCTAGAATAAAGACATTTAGTGGTCCTGACTCCTGCTGATTTCTGGGAAGACAGAGTTCCAGCATTTGGCGTCCAACGTGCGGCTGGCACCCTACTTCCACCGAAGTCCTCTGGTGACCAGGAGATTAGGTGAGTATTCTAATAGAAATAAGGAATTTAGCTTGTTAAGGACTAAATCAGCAATCTCTAGTAACTGAGATGGGGCAGATGTTAGGTAAATCCTGGGCCTCAGCTGACCCTGCTCCAACCCCAGCCCCTGCCTCATCTAGAAATGCTATAGAGGATATAATTAAGATAATTGATGAGAAAAGTTTACTTGTTACCATCCCACAAATGAATAATCTCTTACACTCATTGAGTCCTACGTTCCCTTGGTTCTTAAATGAAGAAAAACTACTTATAGATAAATGGAAGCTAGTGGGACTTGAAATGAAAGAATTTTACTCAAAAAATGGTCTTTGTTCAATTTTCCCAGAGGCATTTTATCTATACAACATGATTCTATTAGACTTAAGCTATTGAGCAGAGTTTAGGAGAAGGAAGAGTTCTAAAAAGGCACAGAGAAGGAAGCATGAGGAACAAAAGGTAGAAGATAAGCAAACTCAGGACACTGCCAGAGGGCAAGGGGATTTGAATGAGGAATTAGGGTGTGTGGCCTCTGATTGTCCAGAAGAAATTTCAACCCCACCTAGAGAGCAGATTATTGATCAGCCCACATCAACTCCACCTTCAGGGACAGAAGGAGGAGGCGTAGTGGGAGGGGCAGTGACATCATCAGCGCCTCCCCCCCAACAACTGCTAACTCCTGTAACTAGATTAGAAAGAGGGCTTATTGAAGCAATTGAAAATGGAAAAGAAGTAGATAATGATTTCAAACTTCAAATTTTTCCCGTGATTCAACAGTATAATTCTGCAGGTCAAGAGAGTAGAAGAAATGTTCCTTTTAATATGGATGTCCTTAAAGGCCTGAAAAAAGCTTGCACTGTCTTTGGGGCCACATCAAATTATGTTAAGATGTTAATACACAATTTGGCTTATGAAACCTTAACCCCTACTGACTGGAAAGTCATTGCAAAGGTGTCCTTAGAACCTGGACAAAATTTGTTGTGGTTTTCTGAATTTAGTGAGCTCTGTAGAATTCAAGCCCAACAAAATAGTCAAAGTGCAGCTAATACTTCCATCACCTATGACCTACTAATAGGTATAGGTTCTTATGCAGACGCTTTGGTACAGATTAATTACTCCATAACAGCATTTGAGCAAATTGCTGCTGCTGCTATCAAAGCATGGGCTTCTCTCCCCAGTAAAAACTACAAGGGTGAGACCTACACAAAAATTGTACAGGGACCAAATGAACCTTTTGCTGATTTTGTAGGAAGTTTGCAGACAGCTGTCAAACAGACTAATGGTGAAAATGAAGTAACAGACACTTTGGTAAGGCAACTTGCTAGAGACAATGCCAATGAGGTTTGTAGAAGGATTATACTAGGACTATGTAGGGATGCTCCTTTAGAGGAGATTATAAGACGCTGTGCCACAATGGGCACAAATACCTTTTATAGCCAGGCTATGATGCAGACTTCCCAAGATCCCAACATGGGGAGACAGGATCCCTTTTGGGGAGTCTCCAAAGAGACTCGTCAATGCTTTCAATGCGGTAAAGTAGGGCATCTGAAAGCTCAATGTTGGCATAGAGACAGAGTGAGAAGACAGGCTGGGAGAACAAGACCCAAAACCCCATGTCCAAAATGCAACAGAGGACTCCATTGAGCCTCAGAGTATAGAATGATTCAAGGAAATGGGATGAGGGGCCCAGCTCCAGGGCCCCAGGCAAAAAAAACTTGGGGCATGATGGCAGCCAATGCCACACCCAGAGAGTGCCTCCAAGTCCAATACCCAGACATGACCAATCAGCCAGGAAGCCATCTGATGGGAGAAAGGGATTACACAATCAGTCAGCCAGGAAGCAACATGATGGGAGAAAGGGACTACAATTAGGGAGGATAGAGTTGTATGCAGCTGGGACAATTGAGATACCCCCTGGAGAGGTGAAATCTGTTCCTCTCCAACCTATGGATCCCTTGCCTCCAGGCACAGTAGGCTTGACCATTTCACCTCCTGAGAGTACTTACAAGACAGTGTTCATTCATACACTGATGTGGGAAACTGGGGAATGTGTAGATAATATCCCAGTCACTAACACAGGGAGACAATGTGTGACTTATCAACCAGGGGAAGTAGTAGCATCAGATTTATTGATACAGACTTCTAATGGGCAATCTGGTGATAGTCACACATGTTCTGACTCCAAGCAGAAAAACCCAGGAATATACTGGACAGCAGCTGTGACAGCTGACCGACCTATGCTCACCATCTATATAAATGGCATAGCATTAGAAGGACTGGTGGACACAGGTGCAGATCGCACAGTCATTAGAGGTGCCAACTGGCCCAGTCACTGGCCAAAGACTAAGGCAGACACCTACATGTCTGGGGTAGGAGGATCAATAGCAGCTGAAGTTAGTGCTACCCCTTTAAGATGGGTATTTGAAGGTGAAACAGGAGTTTTTACTCCTTTTATAGTTGAAAAAATCCCCATCAATCTGTGGGGAAGAGACATTTTACAACAATTAGGGTTAAAAATGAGTACTTCGGTTTTTTAGGCAGGGCTGCTGTTGAAGACCTGCCAACACTTTCACCTGTTCCTATCCAATGGAAAACTGATACACCAGTGTGGATAGAACAGTGGCCCTTAGATAACAATAAAATGCAGGCCTTACTAGACATAGTACAGGAACAACTTGACCAAAAACACTTACAACCTTCTCTAAGTCCTTGGAATTCCCCAGTATTTGTTGTAAAAAAGAAATCTGGAAAATGGAGGATGTTGACTGATTTAAGAAAGGTAAATGAACAGATGGAAACTATGGGAACTCTTCAACCTGGACTTCTACCTCCTACTCAATTGCCTAGAGAATGGCCTCTGTGGGTTATAGACATTAAGGATTGTTTCTATTCTTTCCCTCTAGATAAGGAGGATATGAAAAGATTTGCCTTTTCAGTGCCCAGCGTTAACTTAGCTGAGCCTTATAAAAGATATGAATGGACAGTTTTGCCACAGGGAATGAAAAACATCCCTACTATGTGCCAAATGTATGTTGCTGCTGCTCTTAGTCCAGTAAGAAAAGCATTTCCAAAAGTAATGTTATTACATTACATGGATGATATATTGGGATGTGGACCTGAGGAACAAATGTTAGAAGCATGTCTACAAAAAAAAACATAGAAACACTAAGGAATTATAAATTGCACATAGCTTTAGAAAAGATTCAAAGACATGCTCCTTTTCAATATTTAGGATATGAAGTATATCCTAAAGTGCTTACAGTACAAAAACTCTCCTTAAGAACAGAGAAGCTAAGCACCTTAAATGGCTTCCAGAAATTGATAGGATATATCCAATGGATGCGTCCTGTGCTAGGCTTGACTACCTGTCAATTGCAACCATTATATGACATTTTAAGGGGAGACAGTCGTTTAAATTCACCACGCCAGCTTACAAAAGAAGCTCAAGAGGCTTTGAGACAAGTTGAACTGGCTTTATCCAATGTGGTTGAAAGAGTCACTTAAAAACCCTTGGAAATATCAGTTTTTGCTACACAAGAGGCACCCACAGCAATCCTTCATCAAGGAGACAGTGTGATAGAGTGGGTGAACCTCCCAGCACAACCAGAACAAAGCCTTATTCCTTACCCAGTGCTTGTGGCTAGAATTTTATTTAAGGCCATTAAACAAGCAGTACAATTATCTGGGACAAGACCTGACAAGATATACACCTTTTATACTAATGCACAAGTTAATGTGTGCTGTGAAACCATCCCAGAGTGGCAAATTTTATTAACCATGGCTCCAAATTTTGCACATGGGTCTCTATTAAAGATAACCAGACTGTTACATAATTGGCAATGGATTCTTGAAGAAAAGGTTTCTAAAGTTCCTCTTAAAGGACCAACTATCTTTACAGATGCATCCAAACATAATATTTGCGCTGTGTATTCTCATGACTTAACTATAAAGAGAGTAATCAGAACTCCTTTTCAGTCCACTCAGCAGAATGAATTGTATGCAATCATTCTAGCTCTTGCTTATTATCTGGGAGACATAAATATAATATCTGATTCGGCCTATTCAGTAGGTGTGGTACAAAGAATTGCCACAGCCCAAATAAAATTTGTAGCCTCCAATATATATCAGCTCTTTAAAGAACTTCACGAGCAAGTGAGAAAGCATCCAGGTAAGATTTATATTTTGCATGTCCACTCCCATAGTGGACTTCCAGGTCCTATTTTTGATGGTAATTCAAAGGCAGATAGCCTTCTAACCATGCTGGCCAGTACTCCTTTATTTCAAGAAGCACAAGAATCTCATTCTAAATATCATCAGGCTGCCCGAGCTTTACGTTTGCAGTTTGGAATAACAAGAGAAGAAGCTAGGAGCATAGTAAAAGCCTGTACAGCTTGCCTTCCTTTCCATGCTCTTACACTCCCTCCAGGGAAGAACCCTCGTGGTTTGAGACCTAATAAAATTTGGCAAATGGATGTGACCCATTATAAATCGTGGTAGACACCTTTTCAGGATTCACATTTGCAATGCCAGCAGCAAAAGAGTCAGCCCGAGTGGTCACTGAATTCCTTATACAAGCATTTGCAATTATGGGTGTGCCACAAGCAATAAAAACAGACAATGGACTTGCATATACTTCTAAACATTTTGCACACTTCTGTGCATAGTATAAGATTTTACATACCACGGGCATACCCTTTAATCCTCAAGGGCAGGCAATACTAGAGAGAAGAAACAGAGATATTAAGACACTCCTCCAAAAACAAAAGAAAGGGGGAGCCACGGGTAACCCTAGAGAACTTCTAAATTTAGTTCTCTATACCATTAATTTTTAAATTTTTGACAAAGATGCACTGGCTCTAGCAGACAGGTTTTATAACCCACCAGAAGGGCAGTATCCAGTGTGAGCAGCTCCACTGTCTTTAGATAATCGCCAAGTGATGTGGAGAGACCCAGAAAGTGGTGAATGGAAGGGACCAGATAGGTTAACTGCTTGGGGGAGAGGGTTGCTTGTATCTCTACAGATGGAGAAAGAATCAGATGGGTGCCAATGAGCCATATTTGCCTTGTCCATCAGAGAGAGACAGAGCAGACCCTTGAAACGAAGGTGAAGGCCCAAGAAACATCGGGTGGTTCTGTTGTTGACTGTGTCCACGACTGAAAGAACCTGGCAGTTATGGCATTTGACCCATGGACATCAAAAACTGTTGGACTTGAAAATCCTCAGAAATCATTGGATTGTCTGAGACATCATAAGACTATTGTAGGACTTGAAAGCCCTCAGGAATCATTGGATTGTCTGAGACATCATAAGACTATTGTAGGACTTGAAAATTCTCAGGAATCATTGGATTCTCTGAGGTATCATAAGACTGTTGCTGGACTTCAAAACCTGTTGGGATCATTGGATTCGCTAACATATAAAAAGACAGATGTGGGACTTCAAAAATTTGTGGGGATCATTGGATTCCCTAACAGTGAAGCAATGGACAATAGATTGGTTTTGGACTATCTCTTGGTTGCTGAAGAAGGCGTGTAAGTGTGACTGATGTTTACATATCCTCCTTCTAGGACTTCTGGAAATCTCTTACAATACCATGTTGATTTATATTGTTTGTTATATCACTACTTGCATGTACAATTCCTGTTTGTTACACCACATCGTGTCTGCACTGACTGTGGGGAGAGTCACCACTAATAGCCTCTGCGTTATTGCTATGTGCTTGTGTAATAACTCCCATGCTGATGGGTTTGTGCATACTTGTCTCTAATAAGGCCCTTCAATCCAGAAACCCGCTAGCAAATCCCCACTTCTCTTTGGTGCTTTTCATCTCCCTTCCTGAGATGTCAGGGAGGGCGTGATTATCTCCTTTTTAGTGTTTTCATCTCCCCTCCTGAGAAGTCAGGGGAGGCGTGATCACCTCCTTTTTGGGGTTCTCATCTCCCTGAAAAGTCATGGATGGCGCGACCTCCTGTGGTCTAAAACAAAAGAAAGTGGGAGATGTAAAGGGCTAGAGCTGAGCAATGCACTTGGATAATGAAGCACATGAGACTAATTGCCAATTGTACGGTTCCCTATTAACTTGTTTGAAGGTTGACCCTCCCCAGCTGTTCTGTGCTGACTTGATTGGTGGGACAAAGAGGGGGAAGTGACTTGTGTGGGAGGAGTAAGAGAAACTTGGGTGGTGGAACTCACGCTCACTGGCACTCATGACCTGGCCTTGGAGGCGACGGTAAAGATCTAGAATAAAGACGTTTAGTGATCCTGACTCCTTCTGATTTCTGGGAAGATAGAGTTCCAGCATATACTCATGCCTTTTCTTCTTCTGAAATCTCAATTCACATAATATTTATCAATACAGCTTCTTTACTTCCTTCATTATTAGGCTGAAGAAAAGTCCCCTTTCTATGACTAAGCTAAGATCCCTGACTTCTCCTCTCTCTTCCCCAATGATATTTGAACTTCATTTTTCTTTAATTATCCTAGATCAATGGCCCTCAAACTTTTTAAACAGTGGGCCAGTTTACTGTCCCTCAGATGTTGGAGGGCCGGACTATAGTAAAAACAAAAACTCACACTCTGTCTCCGCCCCTCAACCCATTTGCCATAATCCAGTGGGCCACATAAATGTCCTCAGCGGGCCCCATCTGGCCTGAGGTCCTTAGTTTGAGAACCTCTGTCCTAGATCATAATCAGCCATGTCATCACTTTTCTTAGTGATTTTATGGTGAAATATTTGCTTGAAAAATGGATAGATTTGTCTAGCAGATGAGAAAACACTGGAAACTACCATAGTGTAGTAGGAAGTGCTCCAATTCAACTTAATTTAAAGCTAAGCCCACAAATCAGACATTTTAGTAAACTTGCTTAAGCATGTAATTTGTCCACTTCATTAACCTTCAAACAATTCCATAAGGAATTATTAGGCTCCAGTTCCCAGATTTATAGGAATAAGCACTGAAGGTGTTCCACAGCAGAGTTGAATCAGCTTGACAATTGGATTTTAAGGGAAAAACCCCTCCTAATGACCAGATGCAAACCAGTGTTTTTCCTTTCCCCTTTCTCTTTGATGCTTTGGGTTTTATGCTCTCTTCGTCTATATTTTCTTTCTTATGTTTCTCCATCTTTTGTGCCCAACCTATCTTTCTTCTTGTCTCTGTTTCTCCTAATTCTTTCCCTCTCCCATCAATTTCTCTTTTTTCATTATATATTCTTAATCCTTTTTTTTCTCCATTATTTATCTCCTTTTCATTTTTCTTTCCTACTTTTTCTGTTTCTTATTTCTGAGAACTTTGGATCTTCCTCTTTTCTCTCACACTTGTCTCCTCTCTCTTGCCTCTGTCTTTGTCTATGTCTCTCCCTCAATCTCTTTCCTCTTCTCTTTTCTTTTTTTTATTCTAGAATTTCTCTCCTACTTTTCACCTATGTTTAGTTCTTCTCTTCTTTTCCTTCTGTGACTCTCTCCTTTCTTGCTAAACCCCATACCCACACATGTTTACATATTTAAGCTATAAGATAAAATTATATAATTTACTTAGGCCATGATATCATTTTCTTTTGCTCTCCCTGACCTTGATGCTCCCTCTCTTTAAAGAATAGGAAAAAAGTGCTGATCCATTTTCATTTATTCATGTCCCTACTAATTTTATGGCTTTGCTCAGAATGTCACTTCTTTCTGCTCTCTCATATCTCAAATTCTATGAATATCATTCTCAGAAGGCTATAATATGTCTTTTCAACTTAATTAGTAATAAAAATAGGGTTACTTAGCAAAAACAGGTAAGTACTTGGTGAATTAACAAAGAGTAAGTCAAGAATTGTGGGGAACAAGAGGCAGTTCACTGGTACAGTGCAAAACACAAGACTTGGAATCAGAAAGGCCTTAGTTGAAATCCTGATTTTGATATTGTCTGCCCCCAACCAAATCACATAAATCCTCTGTGCCTCAGTTTCCTTATCAATAAGGGTAGTAATACTAACATTTAACTCTCAGTTTTTTTTTTTGTTTGTTTGTTTTTTTTAAGATCAAATAAGTTAATACAGGGAAAGTATTTTGCAAACTTTAAAATCATCTACATATGTTATCTCTATTATTATTAAGGACAATTTTTTTGCATAATGTCTCATTTGTTCAGTTTTCTTAAATACTTCCTTATGCTTATTATTTTTAATGTATGCTTAGGCAGAAGATAATAAACATTATGTTTATACATATTTTTTCCTGATCAGGATGTTCCTAGGAAAACCTCCATGAATTTAAATTCTTCATGAACTCAAGCAAAGAGAAATGTGCCGTGTTAAAGTAGCAACTTTGTAGGATGATCAGATCTGAATGACTGCTATTCTTAGCAATACAATGATCCAAGACTATCCTGAAAGACATAATGAAAAATGTTATCCACATCCAGAGAAACAACTAGTTGTTTCTGAATACAGACTAAAGTACACTTTTCTTGTTTCTTTTTTTTGGGGGAGGAGGGCAGACAAAGCTATGTTTTTTTTTGTTTGTTTGTTTTTTCCACAACATGATTTTTATGGACATGTTTTGTATAACTTCATACATGCCTTCTCAATGTAGGGGAGAAGAAAGGAAAGAATCTGTAAGTTACAGTCATAAAAAAAACAAATGTAAACATTGTTTTACATATAACTGGCGAAAATAAAAGCCAAGAATATTATATATACATATATGCATATATGTTTGTGTTTGTGTTTGTGTATCTGCATATATATATATATATATATATATATATATATATATATATATATGTATATATGTATACATTTCCTCCATTTCTTTATTCCTATCCTCTTTTATCACCTCTTCTCCTGCTCTATCTTTTCCTCTCCTTTCTCTCCTCTCCATTTTCTCCTCTCCATCTTATCTCCTTTCCTTTTCTCTCTTTTTTCAGGAACCATTCGTTGAACATGTATGATGTTTAAAATTTCACAATTAAAAATTGAAAAGGAGCATGTCTTTGAATTTTTTTCTGTAGCTATATGCAGTTTGTAGTACTTTAGTGTTTCCATGGTCTTTTGTAGACATGCTTCTAACATTTGTTTCTCAGGTGCACATCCCAAAATATCATCCATGTAATGTAACAATATTACTTTTGGAAAGGCTTTTCTTATTGGAGCAAGACCAGCAGCAACATACATTTGGCACATAGTAGGGCTGTTTTTCATTCCCTGTGGCAAAACTGTCCATTCATATCTTTTATAAGGCTCAGCCAAATTAACACTAGGCACTGAAAAAGCAAACTTTTTCATATCCTCCTTATCTAGAAGGATAGAATAGAAACAATCCTTAATGTCTATAACCCACAGAGACCATTCTCTTGGCAACTGAGTAGGAGATGGAAGTCCAGGCTGAAGAGTTCCCATAGTTTCCATCTGTTCATTTACTCTTCTTAGATCAGTTAACATCCTCCATTTTCCAGATTTCTTTTTCACCAAGGACTTAGAGAAGTCATCATCAGTTCCAATTGAGTAATTTCAGAGTATCTATTATAACCCTGAAATTCTCTTAAAAAGTCAGATTACAGTGGGAACCCTCTAGAACATATGACCATCCAGTAGAGAGATAATCCTTAGTCTTACTTCCTACACCCTTACCACTGTGAAGCAACTTCAGCAGAGAGTAGCAATAAAGATGAACCTGGATAAATTTTCATAAATTTTATGATTTCCATCATCCTGGAGGACTGACAAAGAAAACACAGCTTCCTTCTTATAGAAGAGACCTAGAGACTACGAATGCTGAATGGATATAGTATACATTATCAAAAGTTCTTGATGTTTCATCTCATACCACCATGGTAGCAGAGCTCTCCTCCTTAGTTTCTCCACTGAAACCAAGACTCCTGAATCCCTCTAAGAAAGCTAGCCCGGGCCCCAGGAAAGGAAACTAGACTGTGAAGGAGATTTGGACTTTAACACCTGGCTATTCTCATGGTGATTAATCTGCTGAAAGGAAGGCTGCTCCAAGACCTCAAGAAAGCCAAGCTAGAACATTACAAAAATTGTGTTAAATTTTTAGCTAATTCTGTTCAGGGACCCAGGTGATATATGGGAGACTGTGCCCTCAAAGTATTTCAGAGAAGGTAATGTTTATAATCTTCTTCTTGCTATATCTTCCTAGTAGACATTTCCTCGTGAAAGTTAATTGTTTCTAATTGGCAAAACTGAATTCACTTTTAATCACTGGCACTTAAAAATGTGGAATATGTATGGAACATATTGGGAGTTTGAATTAATATCATTACAAAAAAAAAAAAAAAAACCAGTTTTTTTTTCTGTGGGAAAGTGAGACTAGGATGTTTGTTAGACATCATCACCACCAACCAAATAAAACATATTTTACAGAACAAAAAGCCAATTTTGAAAGTTTGCATCTTCACCACTTACTTGATAATTATCTCCAGGAAAAAGAGTTTTGTCATCCACATTTCTACATTTCCAGTCATCCCAGTTCCTGATAGAACCTTTCAAGAACCACCATTAATGTTTACTTAATTAACAAATGAGTTTGGAAAAGCTACTTAATCCTTGGGAAAATAATAGGTCATTCATTCAACTCCTAATATGTACCAGGCTCTGAATTAAGTGATGGGGATTTAAAGAAAGCCAAATGATAGTCCCTTTTATCAAGAAACTCACAGTCTAATTGGGGGATAACATCCAATATGTTATGTACAAACTCTAATAAACTGGTGATATGCCTTCAACAGAGGGACAATACTAGAATTAAAAGAAATCAGGAACAATTCATTGCAGAAGATAAAGTTTTATCTGTGCCTTGAAGTTGGTCAGAAAAGCAGGAGGCAGATGTGAGCAGGGACAGAATTACAAATAAGGGATGGTGGTCAGCCAGGAAAATGAAAGGAGTTATGAGTTGAAACATTGTCTATGAGGAAAAAACAAGAAGGCTAGTGTCACTGGACTGAAGAAAAAGTGGTATACAATAAGTGTAAGGTAGTTAGGAAGTAGAGTTATTCTTATCTTGAATATCAAACAAGAATGTATTTTCAATGATAGAAGTGATTGAGAGTTACTGGAATTTACGAATAGATAATGATCAGGACGTCTACTTTCAGAATATCAATGTTATAAGAAAATAGGGGTGATGGATTGTATTGGGAAGAAATTTGGGGCAAGGAAAGCAAACATAAAGTTCTTAAGATTACAAACAGTATGGGGTAGGACAATCTGTGTATTTCATTTAATTTTTAAAATATATTATTAACTTAAAAGTATTTATCTTTCTCCCTCCCTTGGAGAAAAATACCTGTACAACTAAACAGCGTAAACTAAAACAAATACATTAAGTATGCACAGAAATATGTCTCACTCCACACCTTGAGCCCTATACTTCAATAGTAGGAAGTGGTTTATATTAATGATCATCCATACCTTGCATCATGGTTGTTCATCCCCATTAATTACAGTTCTTAAGTATTTTAATACTTTTCACTTTTAGAATGTTCTTGGTATCTTATGAAATATTCTCTTGTTTCTCTTAAATATTCCTTTAATTGTTTCTCTTGGTGCAATAACATTTCATTAATTTAATAAACCATAATTGTTCAGCTATTCACCAATTGACAAGTAACAACTTAGCTTCCAATTTTTACTGCCTCAAAAAGCTGCTATACATATTTTTGGTATGTGTATGTTCTTTTCCTTTGTTTTCTTTCATCAACTTGTAGTTTAGATCGACTACAGTTAAATAACTTTAAAGATATAATAGTAAATTGCTTTCTTGAATGGCCAAACATTTGTTCTTTTCATTTCTCATGGGCACAAGATTCAGCACTTAATTTGTGCTTTCCTTCTCTCTCTACTCAGTATATGACCCACTACTTCCCTTTCCAATCATAAGTATACTTGGTAATGATTTCTATACCACTTCTCAAAGGCCAATCATTATTGAGCATATGATAAACCCTCCTGACCTGCTACTCTATGTCTATTCATTGCTTTTGAATCACTTTCAATATTTATTCTGAGATTGAAATTGGGTGGATCCTTCCTGGTGAATTTATGAGAGCATACAAGACAGTTTCCCTGGAGTGGCTATGATCTATAACATATTTGTAGATGGAATTATAGACCTCTTGGGTTATGGAAATATGTACTAAAATTTTCCATACTCATGGTTCATATGAACAAGATTTAGGGATAAGCTGAAATGAGTTTACTGAAGAACATATTCAGTCTGATACTATTTTTTGTTTTAGAAGAAAAAAAAGTAACTCCAATTTCAATAGCCATACAAATAAATGTTAATATTCATAGGGAGTTTCTGAATTATGAAGATGCTCCCAAAGAATGTTCTTCTCTTTGTGAAATTGGGTTTTCTTGAAATATGTAGAAACAGAGAAAACGCTGGGATAGAAAAAGACTCAGCATATGGAAACAAATATAATAATATTGGTTAGAATCCTGCTCTAGATACTCACTAACTTTGTACTTTTACATATTATGAATTCTTTTGTTAACTCTCGTAGAATCGTAAGTAGTACTGACTGTCCAAATGAGCCTTAGAGATCATGTAGCCCATTTCCAACATTTCATATATAAAGGAATTGAATACCAAAGAGAAAGAATTAGTCAAAGTCAGAAAGTCATCCTAAAGTTGTGATTTGAGTTATGTCTCCTGACCACAAACTCATTGGTCTTTCCATTACACCATGTGTTTCAGGCCAGGCTTGACTAAATCTGGTAGTTCAAGTTTGAAATTAGATCTAAATTACATATTCATAAAACATTTAACCATTAAGAAAGAAGTGCTGCTTAGCCATAGGAAAAAAAAAAAAAAGGATGTTCAATAAAGATAAAGTATTGATTTAGCTGAATTTAGCTTCCTTGCATCTCTGTTGGCCATGTTGGTTTGCTACTCTGAAGGATGGGGGAAATTCTGCTGACTTCTCAGGCTCTGACTTTTTTATACTTAGGAAACCAGGATATTTTGTCAATGACCCAAGCCATTGTGCATTGACCTTTTTAGATTTCTGGACATTGCATATATGTCACAGAAAGGATCCAGATGTGGTAAAGTATAAAACATACTGCATGAATGATTAATCCCCCTTTGTTGAGACTATACAGTAATGTTATCTATGTATCATTTACTGATATATTTAGAGATGGAATGTATCTTAGCGGTCATCTACTCTAAGATCTGATTTTAAAAGAGAAAAAAAAAAGTAACAGAGAAGTTAAATGATTTGCCTTAAAGTACATATATAATAAGTGGAATAATTGGAATTTGAATCCCTGTCCACTTATTCTAAATCAATCAGTAAGCATTTATTCAGCATTTTGATAACTTGATAGGCAATATTTTGATAAGTCAATAAATTTAGAAGCAACAAAACCAAAATTAGTTCTTCCCCTCAAGTAGATAACATACTAGTGGGATGGCAATATGTGTATATACATATGTATATGTATATACAATATGTACATATAAAAGATAGATATGTGCATTTCTATATTCTTATATTACATTTTTTGCATACATAGATAATGCATTTATAAAATACCATAAAATTGATGAGGCGTCTAGAGGAATTGGGAGGGTAGGCACTTGCCATTCTTTTTCAATAAGATATCTTTAGATTTGTAGTTCAGCTTCAATTTCAAGAGAAACTATCCCTTGAAGAAAGAAACCAGGTTCTTTTTCCTCTAATTATTAGATATTATTTTTATTAAATTGTTAAAATAATTATTATAATAATTTCACAATCTCACTTCATCCCTTAACTTAAACAAAAGTTTACATTTGATTCATGTTTTAGTTTCCACTAATATCTTCATTTCCTCTTAGCAACATAATATTTAAAACACAAAAGAATCAAATGTGTCCATTAATTATGAGGTAAATGTGAAACAGTCACTTATAACTAATATTATTTTCTAAAAATACAAAAAGAATAAAATTCCCTCTTGTTTCCCAAAAGTGCGGAGCCCCAGTCTGAATTATACCAAGCACCCCAATTGTTGATCAAGTCCTCTAGATTCAATAAAGCATACTCCTCCCTTCCATATCCTTTCCATTCTTCAGCTTTCAGGATACTCACAGCCAAGTGTCAGGTTTGAGTACTCTTTCCCCTCATCCCTCTCTTCCTATCAAGTTCATGGCATTGGTACATAATGACCTATGTCATAGTTGCAATCTTATTGCCAATGGCCTGAGCCAATAGGACAGTCCTGAGATTGTTTCAAAATATTAAAGCAAAGAACTGTTAAAGAGAAGGAGCATT
This sequence comes from Sminthopsis crassicaudata, assembly GCF_048593235.1. Lineage (NCBI taxonomy): Eukaryota > Metazoa > Chordata > Mammalia > Dasyuromorphia > Dasyuridae > Sminthopsis > Sminthopsis crassicaudata. The sequence goes on from NC_133617.1 coordinate 90,129,443, forward strand.
TCTATTAAAAAGAAAGCAGAAGTAGTGGGAAAGAAATTGAATATATTGACTTCCCTGCATGAGGGACATACATGATTTGCACCTAAAGCAAAGTCTAAATATTGAAAAATTTATTAAACAACTAGTATCAGCCACAAATTGTACTAAGTCATACAAAGAAAAAAGAAACTTAAATGGTCCCTGCTGTATTCTAATGAGGGTAAACAAGAGAAAATAACTATGTATATACAAAAATAAGTACGTGTGTAAATGAAAGGCAATTAGAAAAAGAAGGCACTGGTGATGGCAGTTGTAGGGAATGTCACTGGGAAAAGTTTCTTGAAGATTGAAGAAATTTCTCAGAGACTTGAAGAAAGCCAGAAAACTAAGAGGGAGAGAATTCCAGACATGGAGGAAGAGTCAAGAAATGGAATTTCTGATTCAACGAATAGCAAAAATATAAGAGTTCCAGAGCAGGAAGTACAGCTACTCTGTAAACCATGTAAAACCTATTCAAAAAGTCAAGAAAATGTGATGATACATATAAAAAATAACTATTTTTAATGTTTTTCTACTGTGCCATGTTCAACCGACGAAGAATCTTGAAGAGTTGACTCTTTTTCTTTTCTAGTAAATTTATTTATTTTTAATATACATTACTTTGTGAATCATTTTGGTAAAGAAAAATCAGAAGAAAAGGGGAAAAAAAAACTTGGGAGAAATTAAAAAAAAATAGAAAAAAGAAGTGAATACAATTTGTTGATTGGTATGGCACTGAACAAAGAGGCAATTATCAATAATTTAGGCAGAATTGTCATTTTTTATTATATTAGCTTAGTCTATGCATGAGTAATTTATATTTTTCCAGTTGTTTAGAGCTGACTTTATTTGTGTGAGAAGTGTTTTGTAACTGTGTTCATATACTTCTTGGATTTGTTTTGTCAGGTAGACATGCAACTATTTTATTTTGTCTACAGTAATTTTAAATTGAATCTCTCTAGTTCTTGCTAATGGGCTTTGTCAGTAATATATAGAAAAAAATGGTGATTTGTGCGGGTTTATTTTATATCTGGCAAACTTTGCTAAAACTGTAAATTGTTTCCAGTAAATTTTTAGATGATTTTCCAGGATTCCTTAAATATATCATCATCTGCAAAGAGTGATAGTTTTATTTCCTCATTGCCAACTCTAATTCCTTCCATTTATTTATCTTTCTTTATTGCTAAAGCCAACATTTCTAGTATAATGTTGAATAATAGTAGTGATAATGGGCATCTTTGTTTCAACCCTGATCTTATTGGGAATGTGTCCAGCTTCTCTGCATTACAAAGAATGGTTGTTGTTGGTTTTAGATAGATACTGCTTATTGTTTTAAGGAAATTTTTCTTTATCCCAATGCTTTCTAGTGTTTTTAATAGAAGTGGGTGCTGTTCTCAGTCAAAAGCAATTTTCTGCATCTATTAAAATTATCATATGATTTCTGTTGGTTTTGTTATTGATATGGTCGATTTTGGTAATAGTTTTCCTAATAATGAACCAGCCCTATATTCTTGATAGAAATCCCATTTGGTCATAGTATATTATCTTGCTAAAAAGTTGCTGCAATCTCTTTGTTAATATTTTATTTAAAATTTTTGCATCATTATTCATTAGGAAGATTGGTCTGTAAATTCCTTTCTCTGTTTTGGCACTTCCTGGTTTACATTTTAGTGTCATATTAATGTCAAAGAAGGAATTTGGCACTACTCCTCTTTTCCCTCCCCCCCCCCACCAAATAATTTACATAATATTGGAATTGTTCCTTGAATGCTTGATAGAATTCTGGCCCTAGATTTTTTTTTTTTTTTTTCTTAAGGAGTTCATTAATGTCTTGTTTCATTTTTTTTTTCTGAAATGGTCCTATTTAACTAATTTTTCCCCTTCTGTTAATCTGGACAACTTATATTTTTGCAAATTTTGCAGTAAGATTGTCACACTCGCTGTTCTAGAATTGGGCTCCTAATTATTGCTTTCATTTCTATGTCATTAGTGGTAAGTTCATCCTTTTTATTTTTGATGCTAATGATTTGTTTTGTTTTTTTTTTTTTTCTTTTCTTTTTTTGATCAAATTAACCAAAGGTTATTTAATTTGTTTTTTTTTTTTTTTTTTTTTTTCCCATAAGACCAATTCTTAGTTTTATTTATCAGTTCAATAGTTTTCTTAGTTTTAATTTTATTTATTTCTCCTTTGAGTTTCAAAATTTCTAATTTGGTGTCTACTTAGAGGTTTTTCAATTGTTATTTTTTAAGGTTGTTATTTTTTTTTAATGCACGCATAATTCATTAATTTCTCTTTTCTCTATTTTATGTAGCTATTTAGAGATATAAAATTTTCCTTAAAAGCTGCTTTGCCTACATCCCATAGGTTTTGCTATGTGTTCTCATTATTATCATTCTCTTGGATAAAATTTAGGATTGTTCTATGATTTGTTGTTTGAGGTGCTCATTTTTTAGAATTAGATTATTTAATTTCCACTTGGTTTTAAATCTATTTTTTCTTGCCCCTTTATTGAATATAATTTTTATTACATTCTTATCTGAAAAAGAAGTACTTACTATTTCTGTTTTTTTGCATTTTATTGTGAGGTTTTTGTGCCCTAATATATGAACACTTTTTGTGTAGGTATCAAGTATGGCTGAGAAAAAAATGTGTATTCTTTTCTATCCATATTTAATTTTCTCCAGAGGTTTCTCACATCAAGGGTTTGTAGGATCCTATTTTTCTCCCTAGTTTTTTTCTTGTTTAGTTTGAGGTTAGAATAGTCTAATTCTGAGAGGGAAAGGTGGAGATTCTCTACTAGTAACCTCTTTAAGAGCGTTCATTTCAAATGTCACACATCAGAACTGTCTTGGTCAAGTAAACAGAAAACAATAATAATAGTGTAACTTGATGTCAAAAGACAGATTGTAATCTAGACTCTGTCCCTTAGTAGCTGAGTAATCTGATCATATCATCTAGGATACAATGAAACTATTAGACTCTGGGACAAGAAGATTTCAGTTCAAATCTATCCTCAGATACTCAGATCTGTGATCCTGAGTAAGTCACTTCTCTCTGTCTTAACTCCCCCATTTGTAAAACCTTCCTAGATTTACTATGAAGATAAAATGAGATAACTTTCACAAAGTGCTTTGGAAACCTTAAAGTGCCATATAAATGCTAGCTACTAAGAAGATGAAGAGAATAATGTCATTTCATCTATTTAAGCCTCAGTTTCCTCATCTGTAAAATATGGAAATAATACACCAGCCATCTCTGGGGTTACAATGAAGTAAACACTTGGCAAATGGAATGCGATTTCATTTTCCAAGAATGAATAAGACTGCCTGTCACCATTAGCTGCTGAAACACTAGATTGAATCCCAGGCTGAGTGTCACCAACCTAGATTGGATGCAGAGGTTCTGTAGAGGACACCAAGCAATATATGAATAAGTCTCCATGAATCATAGCTCAGGCAGCCACTAGGGAATCTACTCAATTGCTTTTTATCCCAATCAGCCTCACACTCTGACAGTTATTTGAACATTGGCTATGCCAAGGGAAAAAGACCTATTTGTGACCTTTTCCCATACTTATTCTTGGATTTCAGTCTCAGCTTTATTTATATTGGGAAAAGGTAAGAAAACAAATCAGGGTATAGAGTAACTAAATTTTCTCTCATCCAAATGAAAACAATCTGACTGAAATCTAACACCTCCTCATGGTTGACCAGGAAGGTTATGTAGCACATGCTCTATGTTTATTCTCTTAATCCTTAATCACACATGAGGCTGAGTCTATATGTGACAGTTATTTTATTCCCTCAGTGTTCTGATCCAAGATGAACCTTGAAGGGGCAAAATTCTGTTTTTCTAATACTATATCTTCAGTTCCCACTTGTGTGCTCTTCACATGTACCATAATCAAAAGTTAGTATCATTTAGTCAAACTGACTTAATTAGCTCTTAATAAATTTTGGTTTTATTAAAAAAACAGGTTAAAAAAATCCTCCCAAAAGTCTGTCATAAAAGGCTTTCCAACCAGTACATCTGGATTTTAAGGAGAAAAATCTCAGGCTTAGAAAACAGACATGGCAAAGAAATGCCTTAAAAAAAGTTTTAAAATAAGGGCAGCAAAAAATCCAATATGGCACAGTAAAGCCAATCACTTCAAAATATTTTAAAATAATGACCATAAAAATATCTGGAATGGCAGGGTCCATAAAAAGACTGATTGAAATAATGTTTCAGCCCAAGACAACATAGGAGGTCAGTAGTAAAAGTCTGTTGCACCAAAGTGAGAGTAGAGGGCAGTCTATTGAAAGGCTTGACAGCACAGTCCAGGCAGGCCACAGCAAACCAGGAACAGGTCTTGGGAGCCACAGAATCAGCAGCTATAACAGTGACTTCTGGAGCTGGAATTGTAAAAGGGTCTGATATCTTGCCAAAAGGAAAATACAAGGTCATTTTGACAGTTCTGAGGGAGAACTGTTGCTTTGCCCAGATTCAAATCTGAGGTACAGTCCTGGATAGTATTCCCAGAGAGAAAAGGAGCAGAGCATGCAAGCACAGTGGAAAGGAGATCCTCCTCATAGTTCTAGGCAGACAAGTATGCGTATGGTCACTCTGGAACACAGATCAAGAGAGCAGTAAACACCTCTCCTTAGATCATACCACCTTGGAGGAACTGAAAACTTACAGGTCTCTAAAAGTATGTTCAAAAGCAACTGCACAAATCCGCTAAAGCTAGCGATAATGCATCCTGCACCCTGGAAGTAGAGGCTTATTTTAACAAAGAGTTAAAAGCCAAATAACAAGCTGGGAGCATTAGCAAACAACTCAAAAAATTTGGCCATAGAAATTTACTATGAGGATAAGGATGATCAAAACACAAATTCAAAAGAATATAACAAAGACCCTATGTCCAAAATCTTTAAGAAAAATACAAATTTATCTGAGGTCATGAAAGAACTCAAAAAAGATTTTTAAAAATCAAGTAATAGAAACAGAGAAAAAATTGGGAAGAGAAATTGATATAAGAAAATCATAAAAAGCAAGTCACCAGTTTTGTAAAGGACACACACACAATATAATACTGAAGAAAACAACATTAAAAAAATAGACTGCATCACTTGGTAAAGGATGTACAAAAAGCCAGGGAGGCAAAGAATGCTTTAATAAGCAGAACTGGTCAAGTGGAAAGAGAAGCACAAAAGTTCATTGGAAAAAAAAAAAAAAAACATTCACCAAAGTATAATTAGGCAAATGGTAAAGGAGGTACAAAAGGCCACTGAAGAAAATGATTCCTTAAAAACTAAAATTGAGGGGACAGCTAGGTGGTATGGTGGTTAGAGCACCAGTCCTGAAGTTAGAATTCTGACCTCAGACACTTTAAACTTTCTACCTGTGTCCTGTGTGACACTGGACAAGTCATTTAACCCCAATTGCCTCAGCAAAAAAAAAAAAAAAAAAAAAAAAAAAAAAAAAAAAAAAATTAAAGAGCAAAAGAAAGTTAATGGCTTTATGAGAAATTAAGAAACAAACAAACAAAAAAAACAAAAAACAAAACTGGAAAAAAAAAACTGGAAAACAAAGAATCTGGAAAATAAATCCAGGAAAAATAACTTAAAATTATTGAACTCTCTGAAAGCCATAATAAAAATAAGAGTCAAGATATCCTCTGTTAAGAAATTACCAACAAAAACATGCCTGATATTCTCAAACCAGAGAATTAAATAAAAATGAAATAATCCACTGATCACTTCCTGAAAGAGATCTTGAAATAAAAAGTCCCAGGAATAATATAGTCAAATTCCAAAGCTCCAGGTAAACTAAAAAAATATTGTAAGTAATCTGAAAGAAACAGTTCAAATATCTTAGAGCCATAAACAGGATAATACAAGCTTTAATGTCATTTACATTAAAGGATTAGAGGGCTTTGAATATGATATTTCACAGAGCAAAAAAAAGCTAGGATCATCTATCTTTTCAAAATTACTATAATCCTTAAGGGGCTCAATGAATAATTGAAGAAATAAAGGACTTATAAGCATTCTTAATGAAAAGGCCAGAGCTGAATAAAAAAAAAAAAATTGACTTTTATTTATTTTTTTTATTTTATTTTATTTTATTTTTTTATTCATTTTTCCAAATTATCCCCTCCCTCCCTCCACTCCCTCCCCCTGATGACAGGTAATCCCATACATTTTACATGTGTTACAATATAACCTAGATACAATATATGTGTGTAAATACCATTTTCTTGTTGTACATTAAGTATTAGCTTCCGAAGGTATAAGTAACTGGGTAGATAGACAGTAGTGCTAACAATTTACATTCACTTTACTGTTCCTTCTCTGGGTGTAGTTATTTCTGTCCATCATTGATCAACTGGAAGTGAGTTGGATCTTCTTTAAGTTGAAGATATCCACTTCCATCAGAATACCTCTTCATACAGCATTGAAGTGTACAGCAATCTTCTGGTTCTGTTCGTTTCACTCAGCATCAGTTGATGTAAGTCTCTCCAAGCCTCTCTGTATTCCTCCTGCTGGTCATTTCTTTTTTTTTTTTTTTTTTTTTTTTTTGTAGGCAGAAAAGCATTTATTTGTTTTTTTTTTTTCTTATATAATTTTTTTATTATATATATTTTTTATAATATTATCCCTTGTATTCATTTTTCCAAATTATCCCCCCTCCCTCTATTCCCTCCCCCCGATGACAGGCAATCCCATACATTTTACATGTGTTACAATATAACCTACATACAATACATGTGTGTAAATACCATTTTCTTGTTGCACAATAAACATTAGAACCCAAAGGTACATGCAACCTGGGCAGACAGATATTAGTGCTAACAATTTACATTCACTTCCCAGTGTTTCTTCTCTGGGTGTAGCTACCTCTGTCCATCATTGATCAACTGGAAGTGAGTTGGCTTTTCTTTATGTTGAAGATTTCCACTTCCATCAGAATACATCCTCATACAGTATTGTTGTTGAAGTGTATAGTGATCTTCTGGTTCTGCTCATTTCACTCAGCATCAGTTGATTTAAGTCTCTCCAGGCCTCTCTGTATTCCTCCTGCTGGTCATTTCTTACAGAGCAATAATATTCCATAACCTTCATATACCACAATTTACCCAACCATTCTCCAACTGATGGACATCCATTCATCTTCCAGTTTCTAGCTACAACAAAAAGAGCTGCCACAAACATTTTGGCACATATATGTCTCTTTCCGCTCTTTAGTATTTCTTTGGGATATAATCCCAGTAGTAGCGCTGCTGGGTCAAAGGGTATGCACAGTTTGATAACTTTTTGGGCATAATTCCAGATTGCTCTCCAGAATGGCTGGATTCTTTCGCAACTCCACCAGCAATGTATCAGTGTCCCAGTTTTCCCACATCCCCTCCAACATTCATCGTTATTTGTTCCTGTCATCTTAGCCAATCTGACAGGTGTGTAGTGGTATCTCAGAGTGGTCTTAATTTGCATTTCTCTGATCAGTAGTGATTTGGAACACTCTTTCATGTGAGTGGATATAGTTTCAATTTCTTCATCTGAGAATTTTCTGTTCATATCCTTTGACCATTTATCAATTGGAGAATGGTTCGGTTTCTTATAAATTAGGGTCAGTTCTCTATATATTTTGGAAATGAGACCTTTGTCAGAACCTTTGTTTTTAAAAATATTTTCCCAATTTGTTACTTCCCTTCTAATCTTGTTTGCATTAGTATTATTTGTACAGAAACTTCTTAGTTTGATGTAATCAAAATCTTCTATTTTGTGATCAATAATGATCTCTAGTTCTCCTCTGGTCATAAATTCCTTCCTCCTCCACAAGTCTGAGAGGTAGATTATGCTCTGTTCCTCTAATCTATTTATTATCTCCCTCTTTATGCCTAAATCATGGACCCATTTTGATCTTATCTTGGTATATGGTGTTAAGTGTGGATCCATATCTATTTTCTGCCATACTAATTTCCAATTTTCCCAACAGTTTTTTTCCGAATAATGAATTTTTATCCCTAATGTTGGTATCTTTGGGTTTGTCAAAGAGTAGGTTGGTATATATGTATCCTTTTTTGTCCTTTGTATCTAATCTGTTCCACTGATCTACCGGTCTATTTCTTAGCCAATACCAAATGGTTTTGGTGACTGCTGCTATATAATATAGCTTTAGATCAGGTACACTTAGACCACCTTCCTCTGAGTTTTTTTTTCATTAGTTCCCTTGCAATTCTCGACCTTTTATTCTTCCATATGAATTTTGTTGTTATTTTTCCTAGGTCATTGAAATAGTTTCTTGGGAGTCTGATTGGTATAGCACTAAATAAATAGATTAGTTTGGGGAGTATTGTCATCTTTATTATATTTGCTCGGCCTATCCAAGAGCACTGAATGTCTTTCTAATTATTTAAATCTGATTTTATTTTTGTGGCAAGTGTTTTGTAGTTTTTCTCATATAATTCCTGACTTTTCTTTGGTAGATGGATTCCCAAATACTTTATACTCTCAACATTTGTTTGCAATGGAATTTCTCTTTGTATCTCTTGCTGTTGCATTTTGTTAGTGATATATAAAAATGCCGAGGATTTATGTGGATTTATTTTGTATCCTGCCACTTTGCTGAAATTTTGAATTATTTCTAGTAGCTTTTTAGCAGAGTCTTTGTGGTTCTCTAAGTATGCCATCATGTCATCTGCAAAAAGTGATAGTTTAATTTCCTCATTTCCTACTCTAATTCCTTGAATCTCTTTCTCGGCTCTTATTGCCGAGGCTAGCGTTTCTAGTACTATATTGAATAGTAATGGTGATAGTGGGCAACCTTGTTTCACTCCTGATCTTTCTGGGAAAGGTTGCAGTTTATTTCTATTGCATATTATGCTTACTGAAGGTCTTAAATATATGCTCCTGATTATTCTAAGGAATATTCCATTTATTACTATACTCTCAAGAGTTTTTAGTAGGAATGGATGTTGGATTTTGTCAAATGCTTTTTCTGCATCTATTGAGATGATCATATGTTTTTTATTAATTTGATTATTAATATGGTCAATTATACTAATAGTTTTCCTAATATTAAACCAGCCCTGCATTCCTGGTATAAATCCTACTTGATCATAGTGTATTATCCTGGGGATGATTTTCTGAAGTCTTTTTGCTAATATCTTATTTAAGATTTTAGCATCAATATTCATTAAGGAAATTGGTCTATAATTTTCTTTTTCAGTTTTCAATAGACCTGGTTTAGGTATTAGTACCATGTCTGTGTCAAAAAAGGAGTTTGGTAGGACTCCTTAATCCCCTATTTTTTCAAATAGTTTATATAGCATTGGGGCTAATTATTCTTTAAATGTTTGGTAGAATTCACATGTAAATCCATCTGGTCCTGGGGATTTTTTCCTGGGGAGTTGAGTACTAGCTTGTTCTATTTATTTTTCTGAAATGGGACTATTTAAGCAATTTATCTCCTCCTTTGTTAATCTAGGGAGCCTATATTTTTGGAGGAAGTCATCCATTTCACTTAAGTTATCAAATTTATTGGCATAAAGTTGGGCAAAGTAACTCATTATTTCTCTAATTTCCTCTTCATTTGTGGAAAGATCCCCCTTTTCATTTGTAAGACTAATAATTTGATTTTCCTCTTTTTTTTCTGATCAGATTTCCCAAAGGTTTATCTATTGTATTGGCTTTTTCATAAAACCAACTCTTGGTTTTATTTATCAATTCAATAATTTTTTACTTTCAATATTATTGATTTCTCCTTTTAATTTTTGAATTTCAAGTTTAATTTTTGGTTGGGGGTTTTTAATTTGGTCTTTTTCTAGCCTTTTAAGTTCCAAGCCCAATTTGTTAATCTTCTCTTTCTCTATTTTCTTCAAATAAGCCTCTAATGATATAAAATTTCCCCTTATTACTGATTTGGCTGCATCACACAGATTTTGGTATGATGTCTCATCATTGTCCTTATCTTGGGTGAAATTATTAATTGTTTCTATAATTTGCTCTTTCACCCAGTCATTCTTTAAGATGAGATTATTCAGTTTCCAATTACTTTTTGGTCTATTTACCCCTAACTTCTTACTGAATGTAGCTTTTATTGCATTGTGATCTGGGAAGAAGGCATTTATTATTTCTGCCTTCCTACATTCTATATACCCACAACAGAGATACAGTTCTCAAGGGTTCTGTGTACCTTTTTCTGTTTCTCTTCAGTTTTGTGGATGTAGATCAAATTTTTTGTTTAAGTCTGGTTTTTTTCTTAGAAACATATTGAATTCCTCTATTTCATTGAATGACCATCTTCTTCCGTGGAAAAAGATGCTAAACTTAGCTGTGTGGTTTATTCTTGGTTGCCATCCTTGATCCTTTGCCTTTTGGAATATCAGGTTCCAGGCCCTTCTATCTTTTAATGTGCAGGCAGCCAGATCTTGTGTGACCCTTATTGTGGCACCTTGGTATTTAAATTGTTTTTTTCTAGCTGCTTGCGGGATTTTCTCCTTTGTGTGGTAATTCTGCAGCTTAGCCACCATATTCCGTGGTGTTCTTTTTTTAGGGTCTATTTCAGAGGGAGTTCGATGAATTCTTTCAACATCTACTTTCCCTTCTGTTTCTATTATCTCTGGACAGTTCTCTTTGATAATTTCCTGTAAAATAGAATCTAGGCTCTTTATTTGGTCATAGTTTTTGGGAAGTCCAATGATCAGCAGATTATTTCTCCTAGATCTATTTTCCAGGTCTATAGATTTTCACAGTAAGTATTTGACGTTATTCTCCAGCTTTTCTTTTTTTTTTTTTTTTTTTGTTTGTTTTGTTTTGTTTTGTTTGACTAATTTTTGGGTTCTCAATGAATCATTTATTTCTATTTGTTCCATCCTGAATTTTAAGGAGTTATTTTCTTCATTCACAGTTTTTAGTTCTTTTTGTAAATGCCCGATTTAATTTTTAAATGAGTTATTTTGCTCTATTGAATTTTTTTCCATTTCCTTAATTTTTTTTTGAGAATTATTTTCTTTTTCCAATTCAGAAATCCTATTTTCTTGAGACTTTTTAATCTTCTCCAATTCAGAAATCCTACTTTCCTGTGATTTTTTTACCTTTTCTAATTCACTAATTTTGTTTCCCTGCATCTCCTGTGAATTCTTTATTTTTTCCAACTCCAATTTCAGAATGTTGTTATTCTCTATCATAGCTTCTCTTTCCTTTCCTCATTTTTCTTCAAACTCTCTTAACTTTTTAATAGTCTCTTTGAGGAGAGTTATGTGATGGGGGGCAGGAATCATTCCTCTTTAGGTTGTTATCTGCTGACTCTCTGCTGTTAACTTCCTCGGGGTTGGATACCCGCTCTTTCTCTGTGTAGAAGGAATCTATAGTTTTTCTTGGCTTTTTACTCATACTTAACAAATCTTTTGGGGTCCGTCCCTGGGGTAGGAAATTATTTATTTATTTCTTCACCAGCTTCCTCCCATATCAGGTGGATGCAGCGGCTCCTGTGCCTGAGCTAAGAGAGAGCTCTGGGAGACAGTTCCCCACCCCCTCCCTGGAAGTGCCTCATAGGTGATCAGCACTGCTGTTCCTTGAGGGCACTGTGTTCTAGCGGCTTCCCTGAGGTTTGAGACTGAACAGTAAAGGTGACGCAAAGCCCAGCCTATGTGTCCTGGTGAGGCGTGGATGCCAGCAGGCGATGACGTGAAAAGCCCCTGAGCTCAAACTGGAAGTGTCTGCCAGGAACCGCAGTCCCTAGTTCAAAGGTTCTGCTTCTCTGGGACTTCCTGGGGCTGAGTTTCACAGCATCCAGCTGAGCCAGGCACTATGAGTTACCGCCCCGCCCACTTTTCAATCTCTTAACTACCCCCAGGTGAAAGCCTGGATTGCCTATGTCGGCCACACCCACAGTGCAGAGATCTGCTGAGTCACCCCCGGGATCTGGGAAGATCTAATCTGGTTTTAAAATTTTAAAGTGGCTTGATTTCTCTTCTGAACTGCTGTTTTACAAGCAGAGAAGAGCTAACAGCATGTGCCAGATTCCTCTATCTCAGTGGCTTCTCTGATTCCAGAGCCCTCCCCAGCGCGATCGGCGCAGCGTGCCAGCACCCAGCTGTCAGTGCTAGCCTTTCTTCTTCCTCCCCTGGGAGCTGACCTTTCCTGTTGAAACTCCAGATTCTCTTCAGCTGGTAAGTCGTGCTTCCAGTCCTTGTGGATTCTATCAGTCCAGCGCTATTTCTGAGTCCGATTATATCTACTTGGTTGTGAGGGAAGAAGGGAGATTAAAGAATCGCGTGTATCTTCTCCGCCATCTTGGCTCCGCCAAAAATTGACTTTTAAATTGAAAGGGAAGAAAAATTATAAGGGACTTAATAAAGTTAACTTGTTGACATTTCTATAGTAAAATATGACATTTGTAACTCATAGGAACTTTATTCAAGCAGTTAGAAGAATATATGGAAAGAAGAAACAGGTATAAGTTGAATATGAAGGGATACTATCTAAAAATAAAATAAAATAAATGTGTGAGACACAAAAATGTACTGGGAGAAAGGGGGAAATGGAGAAGTTTAATGGAGCAAATTGTCTCATATTAAAGAGGCCAAAAAAGTTTTTTACACTGAAGGGGAAGATGGAGGCAAGCAGGAGCTAGTGAACCTTACTCTCATTAGAATTGACTCAAAGAGAAAATACATTCAATCACGTGTAGATATCTATAGAAAATCCAAAAGAGAATTAGGGGGAAGGGGGAAAAACACTTTTGAGGAAGAACAAAGTGAAAGGAAGAGAGAGACAGAGACAGAGATGACAGAATTTGTGAAAGTAAATGGGTGATATAGGATGGAAGGAAATATAGTTAGCAATAGCAACTGCAAAAAAAAAATTAAGCTAGTTTCTTTGATAAAAGCTTCATTTTTCAAAAAGAGAATTGAGTAAAATTTATTTAAAAAATAAGTCATTCCCTAATTGATAAATGATCAAAAGATATAAAGTTTTCAGATGATGTAATCAAAGTTATCTTTAAGCCAATAGGAAAAAAAAAATCTAACTCACTATTGCTTGGAGAAATGCAAATTCAAACAATTCTGAGATGTTGCCTCATACCTATCAAGTTGGCTAATAGTATTAAAAAGGAAAATGACAAATGAAGCAGGTGTGGCGAAAATGTGATATTAATCCACTATTGGTGAAGTTGTAAACTGATTCAAGCATTCTCAAGAGCAATAAAACCACACATACCCCTTGACTTAATAATACCACTACTAGCTCTATATTCCAAAAGACATTTTAAAAAGTAAAATGAATTACATCTACGAAATATATTTATTATTATGATTTTCTAGGAACAAAGAATTGGAAATGGAGAGGATGCCCATCAATTGAAGAATGGCTAAATAAAGTATGAGATATGATTGTGTCAGAATACTATTATGCTATAAAACATTGAGCAGGGAGCTCTCAGAAAAATCTAGAAAGACTTATCTGAGTTGATGCAAAGTGAAAAGTATTACATATAAAGCAACAGCAATATTGTAAGATGATCATCTGGAAATGACTTACTATTCTCAGCAAAACAATAATCCAAAATAGCTCTGAAGGGATTATGATGAAAAATACTATCTATCCCTAGAGAATGAATGAATGGTTTCTAAATACAAATTGAAATGTACATTTTTCAAACTTTATTTTTCTTGAGGATTTTTTTTTTTTGGTTTGCATTTTCTTTCACAGCATGACTATTATGGAAATATATTGCATGACCACACAGGTATAAACTACATCAAATTGTTCATATTGCTTCTCAGTGGGGGGAGAAAGAAGTAGAGCAAGAATTTGTAACTTTTTTTGGAAAATATTTTAAAAGAACATTAAAATTATTTTTATATGTAGAAAAATAAAATATTAAATTGATATTTATTCTCATTAGAATTGATTCAAAGAGAAAACATTCCATTGTGTGTAGATATCTATAGAAAACTAAAATATTAAATTGACATTTTTAAAAAGAATTCAAAAAAAGTATTTGAAGCTAAGGGCCATTCACTAGCTGAGAAGTGCTTGTTTTTCTTTTTGTTATAAAAGAGCTGCTTGAACCTGAGAATATCCTCCTGGAAGAGACAGGAATTTCAGATCCAACATTAATGAAATAAAGAAACATAACCTTTTTTTTAAGGAAGAAATAAAGGAAGCATTTAAATAGATGGATATAATCAAAATGAGGCATGATAAAACAGAATATGAAGCAATTGGCAAAGGTAGAGTTCTACAGTTGGGGTCAGGAAGTCCTGTGTTTGACTCTTGCTGCAGGTGGTAGCTATGTGACCCAAGTCACTAAATCTCTCTGTTGTTATTGTTTCAGATGTAAGGCAGTTGGACTCAATGGTATGTAGAGCTCTTTTAATTCTAAATCTATGATCCTATGATTGCTTTTCCTGTAGAGAAGGCAATTCAATATAAGTAAATATAAGGACATAATAGATCAATGAGTAATTCAGTTTTGTTAGATTGTAAAGTAAATGAAAAGAATATCAATCACTTAATAGGTATTAAGCACCTATTGTAAAGCTCCCAGACACTGCTTAGCACCAGATATACAAATACAAAGAATAAAGGTTTTCCCACTCCCAAAGTTTTTATAGTTTATCAAGAACATTAAATTTAAGAATCAGTTTATGATTATTATTATTCTAAAGGCAATGGAGAGTCACTAAAGCTTTTTTTGAATATTTTTATAGCAGTGTATATTATGGATCAGAGAATGATGATAGATGGATAGTGGATGTCAAAATGGAGCCAAGAAGATTAAACTGTGATTCAACTACAATTGTCCAAATCAGAAGATGAAAAGAAACTAGTGATTCCATGAGTAGAGAAGTGGGATCAAATGTAAAGAGACAGCACTTGATACTGAAGTTAAGAGAAAAAAAGAAAAAACACCATTGACTCTAAAGATCTCTTGTATGCAAGGTATTGTTTCAAGTGTTGGGGATATAAAGATAAAAAAAAAAATTGTCTGAAATTTAATTGGCAAGTTAACCTTGACTTTGGAAACCAAGGAAGTCAGGCTCTAGGATCTGAGATAACTATTCTAGTTGAAAACCCATGATTTTATGAATCTTCAGTGTCTTTCAACTTTGGGAATTAGATGGGGAAAGATGGTTAGACTGTGGATTGGAGAAGGACTTCCTATGGGAAAAATTTGTTTGGTACTTATGCCTTCTGCAATCACTTAACAACAAATATGGGAGACCACTGTACTTACAGACATACACACATATACATACATACATACATACATATACATATATATATATATATATATACATACATATATATGTATGTACGTATACGTCTCTATATACACATATAAAATGATTGAGAAGACAGTGAGTCTTTGCAATGGTGGGGGAATTGATTCAACATACTCATGATCAGAAATTCAAGATATGAATAAAACAGAATGAGAAGCTATAGAGCAGAAATATCCTTCCTGCCATTACTCGGGGAGAACTATTAAAAAAAAAGACAGACTACCTGAGTTAAACTGTAACAGAAAAGAAATTGGATTTTTAATAATCAAAAAGAAAGCTCTAGCTACTTGATTAAAACTTACCCAGTTGTTAGATTTACGGGACAGAACTCTCCAAACTTTCATCATCTTTTGGAATCTGTGAGCACATTGCTATGTCCCAGCATCCCCTCGTCTGGTAAAACTCTCCCAAAGAGTATCACTCATAATGCAGCTTTCAGATAGCAGCAAATTATTTGCCCCAGCAATTGAAAATCCAATGCAGGCTCCAATAAGTGTAACTCATAAATGTTTAATCCACTCAGAAGAAAACAAATTTTATTTGATTTAAGAAGAAACCTCATTTTGCCCAGCACAGCAATCTCCAGGCAAGAACAATAAGATTCATAGTTAGCAAGTATGCATTTTCATAAATTCTTTGAGCAATTGGTAAAGCATTATTGCCATTTTTAAGTTATTGAGCTAGAATTCTCCCCACCCTTGTGTGCCTGGCCCTTTTGATTTAGGACAACTAGATTTCTTCTTTTAGCCATGAGGAAGACCCACAGATCTTAGGATCCTAGAAGTAGAACAAGACACAGATACTACCTGCAATATTTTAAAAAATAGTTAGCATTCACTTTCTGCTTAAATGGCCTCACTGGCAGAAAATTCACTCTCCCCTTAATGTAGACCATGCTACTAAGGAATAGAACTCAGTGCAGCTTCCTGTCACTGTACTGGATAGGGCAGAATGAGATTCCATTGATCTGTAGGGATCTGTACCAAAGATCATTTCATGCATGTAAATAATTTTAGCCATAGCCAGAGATGAAAGCAACAGAAATTCCTCCAAGAAGACATATTCATAAAACCTTAGAGTTAAGAGATCACCTAGTCCAAACTCTATAGGTGGTGAAGTAGAAAGAACACTTAATTCAAAGTCAAATTATATCAAATATTAATTAATAATAACAAAAATTTTAATCCCAAGTCCTCTGACTCCAAGTACAGTTTTGTTTTTTTTTTTTTCCAAAACACTATTCTTTTAAATCACTTCTTCCCAGAACAATGCCTCTTACACAGTAGGCACTTTAAAATGCTATTTTATTAAATTAGCAACAAAGAAAATGAGGTGGTAATAAATGTTTAACAATGAGTTTTCTGTGGGGAGCTTAATCTACATTTTAAGTATTTTCTCCATCACCCCCTTAAGTCTTTATAATCAACTGACAACAAATCAAGTCCTTATTTGCACCATTTTTTTTTTTTTTTTTTTGTCCTGGGATATAAAATGCTAGCACTGAAAGTTTAACTAACCAGTTCAAGTGATCTTGAGCTAACTTCATACATCTGTGGGTGGAAAGTTTATGTAAACATGGTCCTATTTAATTTTCTAATTTTGGGTAACTCACTTAGGATCTAATAGGCTCAGAAGATCATAGATTTAGGAATTTAGGACCTCAGAGTTCAAGTCCAACATCCTCATTTCACAGATTATTTTGTACAGATAATCTTTATATATAATTGTGAGTTCTACCCCATTAGCCTAAGAAAGGCTTGATATGAAGGGCAGTTTTTTTTTTTTGCCTTTGTTTCCCCTAAAAGTTAGCATACTAGTTGGCACGTGATAATATCTTACTGAAAGCTGATTCATTGAGACAAAAAAGTTCAGTTGCCTGCCTAGATCATGTAGATAATTAAGTATGGAGGTGTGATTTGAACACAATCTAGGACTATCCAGTTGCTGTGCCTTTAACTTGCGCTGATACTTTGGATATCTAAGGAACTTGCTAAAGCCATGCTCAAGGTACTCTTTGGATTTGTACTGCTAAAACTATAGCTCATGAACCACTACCAGTGAGTTTACAATTAGGAGTTAGCTAGTAGATATACTTATCTAAAAATAGACATTTACTGCAGTAGTAATAACTAAACAGTGCCCCCATAGACATGAGGGAACACCCACGCACAATAACACAGCAGCAGTGGGGACAGTGGGCATACACACATTAGATCTACTAGTAAAGAGACAAACAAATAGTCCATATGGGGGTGGAGAGGACACACATTTCTTAGGACCTTCTCCCCAAACCCTCAGACTAATTATCAAATCCAGCCTCTGAATTAGCTCTGGATCTGCAGAAACCACAAGTACTGGGAGTGCAACAAATTATCAGCAGAAGATAATTTCAAAGTTCTTCAAAAAAGACCTGTTTCAATTGGGCATGGAGGTAGGTGAGTCCAAGAGCAAGTAAGTAGAGCACAGCCATCAGCATAGACAGCCCAGACCTGAGGAGGTGAAGAATCTACAGGGAGGAATCTACCACAGGGTTGGCTATTCTGCCCTGGCTGCAAGCCTGTAGATCAGCAGAGAATTTAGAAAGCATCCAACACAAACACAAAGGTAAATAGTAAATCTCAAAACGCCAGAATCTCACAAGATCTGGCCATGCCCACCCAACAACTGAAGTCAGTCAGCACATCTGCTGTTGCTTGTGGAGAAGCTTGGACATTCTCCCTTGCCCTAAAAGCATATCTCAACTTTTTTTCTAAAAATTGAGTAAATAACTAAAAGAATTCTGACCATAGATAGCTTTTAAGGTAAAAGAGAAGAACAGATTTCAAACCCTGAGCAGACTAAAAGTAGAGCATCTCTGGATGAAGCCCAAAAGGTGATATAACCTGGTCCCTATCACACAAGGCTATACTAGAAGAAACTATAAAAGAGAGCTAGAAGAAAAATGGGAAAAGGAAACGAGAACTTTACAAGAGGGTTTGGAAAAGGAAATATCTGAAGAAAATTCATTAAAAAATACTTAGTGAAATGGAAAAACATAAAACTCCTTAAAAAATAGAGTAGACAAAATGGAAAAAGAAAACAAGCCCCTGAAAAACAGAATTTGTGAAATGGAAAAATAAAATAACTCCTTAAAAAACAGATCTTGTGAAAAGGAAAAATAAAATAACTCCTTAACAGAGAATTTATAATTTATAATCCAACAGTGTTTCTACTGGGCTTATATCCCAAAGAGATCTTAAGAGGAGAAAAGATGCACATGTGCAAATATATTTGTGCCAGATCTTCTTGTGGTAGCAAAGTATTGGAAAATGAGCAGATGCTATCAATTGTGAAATGGGTGAACAAGTTGTAGTATCTAGTGTTCCTTAAGGCTACTCTATCTGTCCACCTGTTGGAGATCATGACTAGGCCGACTTACCTGCCTTTTGGCTCCAACCCAGATCACACAGAGACACACCAATCAGGAGGTACAAACATTCTGTCTTTATTCAGTCATCCTTTCAGTGGGGGTAGCAGGAAACAAGTGTGCAAGAGCACAAGAGCACAGGAGCACAAGAGAGTAAGCTCTACTCAAGACTATTTATGCTGCCTCTCCTCCAGGATTGTCCTGCCCAGCCAACTCAGAATTGTGTAGGCAGAGCCCCAGAAAGGGGACTTCTGGAGTTAGTGCTGTCTCCCAGAGGGAGATCTAGCAAGAGGACACGCCCCTTGCCACCTCAAGAAACCTATAGCAGTTCCTTTAACTCCTGCCAGATGCAAATTCCTGCCCCCGAGGCCATGCCCCTTTTTACCTCCTAGGCCCACCCTACCAGTTAAAGTGGTGTACAGGCTCTGCAGCACATCTCAAAGAGAGAGCAGTGCTTCATTGCCCTTTACATCACCCCTTTTTATTATTAAGATTTAGTATTTTCACGTTGACAAATGAGAAGCTCTTCTGTAAGCACCTCTCTGGAATTTAAAAGTATGTATAAAGCATTCTAGTAAAGCAAGCAAAAGCAAAGGAAAAATAACACAAAAATGGCTACATAGAGCCTATGGGATACAATAGAAGGGAATGGGAAAGGAAGTGTGTTGGATCTAATTACTAAGCTAGTCCAGTAAGAGTAATCATCTCTCTGCTATGGAACTGTTTTGGGCCTTTCCTGGGTCATCTCCTTCTCTTCATCTTCAGTCCCTGTTTTAATAAGGGAAACTTTTCTTGCTCTTCTTTCTGGAATCCAGCAGCTTTCTCCATCAGGATCTGTAAGACATAAATATCCCGGCCTTCTCCAAAGTACTAAAGATGGACCTTGCCAATGTCCTTCCACATCCTTCCATAGAACCTTTTGAATGTTTTCCAGTGCTTGAAGGGTTGTTGTCATAGGGCCCAGTTTTCTGTCCTGTCTATAAGATTGTGCCAAATATATCATTCCTGGAGAGAGGCCAGTATTCCTATTCAGGCACAAAAATTTATAAGTATATAAGGCCTTATCCACATCCACCTGTGTGGATCATTGGGGGTTTTGTCTTCTTCCTCCCCCTTTTGGTTTAACAAGGATGGCCTTCAGAATATGATGGGCCCATTTCACTAGGCCCTGACCCTGTGGATTATAAAAAATCCCTGTAACATGTTTAATGGCGAACATGGCAAAGAAGGTAGCCATCTGCTTAAAGGTATAAGCTGGACCATTGTCAGTCTTTATGGTATTAGCAACTTTGTGAGAAAAGAAGCACATACAGAAAGACCATTAGGGGACCCAAATCAGGGTGTTAGATTTCCATATTAATGGTGTGGGCTTGATATGAAAGGTGGTGCCCAAACACCCAATGATCCCAATTAAAAATTCTGTGGTTGTGGTATATAAACTGAGGCCCCACAAGTCTTCAATATGTCCCTGTCCCATAAATTGTACCTGAGACTTGTGACCACCAGGAGTCCCATTTGTCTGCAAACTGCCACGGCAGGTCTTTTGCTACAACCCCTTTAGATATAACAATTGCAAGGGCATCCATTTGAAAAGCACTGGAACCACATCTCCCATCTCTTTATCATTTCTTCCAGGCCAGCCTCCCCAACTAGAGTAGGGATGGCCTTCTGGCAGTTAGTATTAGCATTGTCTGTGCCAATTTCTATATAAGGAGTTTGGAGGATTCTTCTCTACTCACTGACCTATCAACACCAGCCTGTAGGTGAGCCACAAAATCAGGAAAAGGTTCATCTGGGCCCTGTTTAATTTTAGTCTTGGAGAACCTCTACTTTCCAAAAGCCTGAATTTTGTTAAATGTGCGTTGGGCATATACTGCTGCATCATATTGCATTTGATCCTCATTTCTTTCAATTCCTACCATTTTTTAGAAATCATCTTGAAGGATACGATTCTGCATATCCCTCACAAGTTTTTTTGCTTCCATGTCTCCTTCCTTTGCTTCTTTCTGTATTACTTATCCTAAACTTGTCTGAGAATTTCCAAAGTGTCCACAAGGGGACATAGAGGAAGTGGACAGGAGACATATCTCCTCAGGGAGGGTGGGGGATGAGGAAGAAAGCCATGCCTTGGAGATAGAGGAGATCTTCCCTCTGTTTGCTTTTTCTTCCCTCATTTCACCACTGACTTTTTTCTCAAGATCATATGTCCCTCTGTTTACCTCCTCATTCCTCATCTTATCCCTGCCTCCTCCTGTTTCATCATAACCATTTCCTGTTTCTTCCTCACTATCTCTTCCTTATTTGTCACATCTACTTCCTTTGTTTGCTTATTGATTCTTTCCCATAGCTAACTTCTACAGGCTCCATTATATGGGAGTGGTTGGTCCCAGCAAGTGCCAATTAAAGACCCTCATTTGTTTTATGACTCTCCATTTGCACTTCATTATCTACTTTTAATGGATTGCAGCTTGCTCCTCTTAAAGTGCTTCTAATCACTTGATAAATGAGGTGATGAAGTTCTGGGACAGGTTCCAGCATCTCCTTATCATAAGAAGCCAACTGATAGAGGGCAGAGCCAAGATGGCGGAGAAGATACACGTGATTTTGTGAGCTCCCTTCTTCCCTCAATACCAATTAGTTAAATCAGGATCAAAAATAACGCTGGACTGATAGAAACCACAAGGACTGGAAGCATGACTTACCAGCTGAAGAGAAACGGGATTTTCAACAGAAAAGGTCGGTTCCGAGGGGAAGAAGAAAAAAGGCCAGCACAGACAGGGTGAGGTGCTAGCACACTGCGCCGATTGGGCTGGGGAAGGCTCTGGGATCAGAAAAGCCACTGAGATAGAAGAATCTGGCACAGGCTGTTAGCTCTTCTCTGCTTATGAAACAGCAGCTCAGAAGAGAAATCAAGCCACTTTAAAATATAAAGCAAGATACTAGAACCACCCCAATCTGGAAGTGACCTAACAGATCACAGCACTGTCCGTGTGGCTGACTTAGGCTATCCAGGCTTTCACCTGGGGGTAGTTAAGAGATGGAAAAGTAGGAGGACACGGCCCTAGGCAACATATAATTCACACAGTGCCTGGCTTGGCAGGAGGCACCAAGTGGTATAGCATCTAAATTTCTAAAGGAAAAGTTAAGAGAATTGCAAGAAGAAATAGACAGTAAAACTATAATAGTGGAAGATCTCAACCTTACATTCTCAGATTTAGACAAACCAAACCACAAAACAAATAAGAAATCAAAAAAGTAAATAGAACATTAGAAAAACTAGATATGATAGACCTTTGGAGAAAACTGAATGGCAATAGAAAGGAATATACTTTCTTCTCAACAGTTCATGGATCCTATACAAGAATTGACCATATATTAGGACATAAAGATCTCAAAATTAAATGTAGGAAGGCAGAAATAATAAATGCCTTCTTCTCAGACCACAATGCAATAAAAGCTACATTCAGTAAGAAGTTAGGGGTAGATATTCCAAAAAGTAATTGGAAACTGAATAATCTCATCTTAAAGAATGACTGGGTGAAACAGCAAATTATAGAAACAATAATTTCACCCAAGATAATGACAATGATAAGACATCATACCAAAATTTGTGGGATGCAGCCAAAGTGGTAATAAGGGGAAATTTTATATCTTTAGAGGCTTATTTGAACAAAATAGAGAAAGAGAAGATTAATGAATTGGGCCTGCAACTTAAAAAGCTAGAAAAAGACCAAATTAAAAACCCCCAACCAAAAATCAAACTTGAAATACTAAAATTAAAAGGAGAAATAAATAATATTGAAAGTAAAAAAAAAAAAAAAAAAAAAAAAAAAAAAACTATTAAATTAATAAATAAAACCAAAATTTGGTTTTATGAAAAAGCCAATACAATAGATAAACCTTTGGTAAATCTGATCAGAAAAAGGAAAGAGGAAAATCAAATTGTTAGTCTTACAAATGAAAAGGGGCATCTTTCCACCAATGAAGAGGAAATTAGAAAAATAATGAGTTACTTTGCCCAACTTTATGCCAATAAATTTGATAACTTAAGTGAAATAAATGACTTTCTCCAAAAATATAGGCTTCCTAGATTAACAGAAGAGGAAATAAATTGCTTAAATAGTCCCATTTCAGAAAAAGAAATAGAACAAGCTAGTACTCAACTCCCCAGGAAAAAATCCCCAGGACCAGATGGATTTACATGTGAATTATACCAAACATTTAATGAACAATTAGCCCCAATGTTATATAAACTATTTGAAAAAATAGGGGATGAAGGAGTCCTACCAAACTCCTTTTATGACACAGACATGGTACTGATACCTAAACCAGGTAGATCGAAAACTGAGAAAGAAAATTATAGACCAATTTTCTTAATGAATTTTGATACTAAAATCTTAAATAAGATATTAGCAAAAAGACTTCAGAAAATCATCTCCAAGATAATACACTATGACCAAGTGGGATTTATACCAGGAATGCAGGGCTGGTTTAATATTAGGAAAACTATTAGTATAATTGACCATATTAATAATCAAATTAATAAAAAACATATGATCATCTCAATAGATGCAGAAAAAGCATTTGACAAAATCCAACATCCATTCCTACTAAAAACTCTTGAGAGTATAGGAATAAATGGACTATTCCTTAGAATAATCAAGAGCATATATATACGACCGTCAGTAAGCATAATATGCAATAGAAATAAACCGCAACCTTTCCCAGTAAGATCAGGAGTGAAACACGGTTGCCCATTATCACCATTACTATTCAATATAGTACTAGAAATGCGAGCCTCGGCAATAAGAGACAAGAAAGAGATTCAAGGAATTAGAGTAGGAAATGAGGAAATCAAACTATCACTCTTTGCAGATGACATGCTGGTATACTTAGAGAACCCCAAAGACTCTGCTAAAAAGCTATTATAAATAATTCAGAATTTTAGCAAAGTGGCAGGATACAAAATAAATCCACATAAATCCTCAACATTTTTATATATCACCAACAAAATGCAACAGCAAGAGATACAAAGAGAAATTCCATTGCAAACAAATGTTGAGAGTATAAAGTATTTGGGAATCCATCTACCAAAGAATAGTCAGGAATTATATGAGAAAAATTACAAAACACTTGCCACAAAAATAAAGTCAAATTTAAATAATTGGAAAGACATTCAGTGCTCTTGGATAGGCCGAGCGAATATAATAAAGATGACAATACTCCCCAAACTAATCTATTTATTTAGTGCTATACCAATCAGACTCCCAAGGAACTGTTTTAATGACCTAGAAAAAATAACAACAAAATTCATATGGAAGAATAAAAAGTCAAGAATTGCAAGGGAACTAATGAAAAAAAACTCAGATAAAGGTGGTCTAAGTGTACCTGATCTAAAGCTATACTATATAGCAGCAGTCACCAAAACCATTTGGTATTGGCTAAGAAATAGACCGGTAGATCAGTGGAACAGATTAGATAAAAAGGACAAAAAAGGGTACATCTATAGCAATCTAGTCTTTGACAAACCCAAAGATACCAACATTAGGGATAAAAATTCATTATTTGGAAAAAACTGTTGGAAAAACTGGAAATTAGTATGGCAGAAATTAGATATGGATCCACACTTAACACCATATACCAAGATAAGATCAAAATGGGTCCATGATTTAAACATAAAGAATGAGATAATAAATAGGTTAGAGGAACAGAGGATAGTCTACCTCTCGGACCTGTGGAGGAGGAAGGAATTTATGACCAGAGGAGAACTAGAGATCATAATTGATCACAAAATAGAAAATTTTGATTACATCAAACTAAAAAATTTCTGTACAAACAATACTAATGCAAACAAGATTAGAAGGGAAGTAACAAATTGGTAAAATATTTTTAAAGTTAAAGGTTCTGACAAAGGTCTCATTTCCAAAATATATAGAGAACTGACCCTGATTTATAGGAAAACAAACCATTCTCCTATTGATAAATGGTCAAAGGATATGAACAGACAATTTTCAGATGATGAAATTGAAACTATATCCACTCATATGAAAGAGTGTTCCAAATCACTACTGATCAGAGAAATGCAAATTAAGACCACTCTGAGATACCACTACACACCTGTCAGATTGGCTAAGATGACAAGAACAAGTAATGATGAATGTTGGAGGGGATGTGGGAAAACTGGGACACTGATACATTGTTGGTGGAGTTGTGAAAGAATCCAGCCATTCTGGAGAGCAATTTGGAACTATGCCCAAAAAGTTATCAAACTGTGCATACCCTTTGACCCAGCATTGCTGCTATTGGGCTTATATCCCAAAGAAATAGTAAAGATGGGAAAGGGTCTTGTATGTGCCAAAATGTTTGTGGCACCCCTTCTTGTAGTGGCTAGAAAGTGGAAAATGAATGGATGTCCATTAATTGGAGAATGGTTGGGTAAATTATGGTATATGAAGGTTATGGAATATTATTTCTTTATAAGAAATGACCAGCAGGAGGAATACAGAGAGGCTTGGAGAGACTTACATTAACTGATGCTGAGTGAATTGAATAGAACCAGAAGATCGCTGTACACTTCAATGTTGTATGAAGATGTCTTCTGATGGAAGTGGATATCTTCAACATAAAGAAGATTCAACTCACTTCCAGTTGATCAATGATGGACAGAAATAACTACACCCAGAGAAGGAACACTGGGAAGTGAATGTAAATTGTTAGCACTACTGTCTATCTACCCAGGTTACTTATACCTTCGGAAACTAATACTTAATGTGCAACAAGAAAATGGTATTTACACACATATATTGTATCTAGGTTATATTGGAACATATGTAAAATGTATGGGATTGCCTGTCATCAAGGGGAGGGAGTAGAGGGAGGGAGGGGATAATTTGGAAAAATGAATACAAGGGATAATATTATTAAAAAATTTACTCATGCATATGTACTGTGAAAAAATTATAAGTAAAATAAAATTTAAATTTAAAAAAAAGAAGCCAACTTATTACCTACACCTCCCACTTTTTAAATCAATTTCCAATCCTGCTTGCTTTACTATTCTATAAACTTCTATTCCTAGGACCTCCCGATTTGAGGTCCTGAATACAGTTTATCCCATACTGAACATTCCATCTCCCTTCTCACCTTATAGACCTGCTGCACAGTGAGGTTCTAGTCGTGTAGTCCCTTTTTAGAGGCCACTTAGAGTGTCCCTTTAGGCTACTCAATCTGCCCATCTCTCAGAGGCCACAACTAGGCCAGATCACCTGTCTTCAGGCTCTAACCCGAATCATAGACAGACTGACCAGGAGGTACAGCCATTCTGTCTTTATTCAGTTTTTGTCTCAGTGGGGGTAGCAAGAGCACAAGAGTACAGGAGCACAATAGAGAGAGTTCTGCTTAAAACTATTTATGCTGGCTCTCTTCTGGGATTAACCATGCCCAGCCCACTCAGAATTGCATAGGTGAAGCTCCAGTCAGTAGGCTTCTAAAGTTAGTGCTGAATCCCAGGAGGAGTTTTAGCAGGAGAATATGCCCTTTGCTACTTTGCCACCTAAAGAAACCAATTAGCAATTCCTTTAACTCCTGCCAGACACTACCACCTGCCTCAGAGGCCAACCCCCTTTTTACTTCCTGGGCCTGCTCTACCAGCTGATGGGTATACATGCTCCATGACACATTTCAAAGAGAGAGTAGTGCTTCATTGTACCTAAAAGTAATATATTAAGCTAATGGAATATTATTTATTGTTCTATTAAAAATGATGAACAAGCTGATTTTAGAAAGACCTGGAAAGATTAACATGAATCATTGCTGAGTGAAACAAGCAGAACCAGGAATATGTTGTATGCAGTGACAGCAACAATGTGTGATGATCAACTACTTAAGTCTTGG
This sequence comes from Sminthopsis crassicaudata, assembly GCF_048593235.1. Lineage (NCBI taxonomy): Eukaryota > Metazoa > Chordata > Mammalia > Dasyuromorphia > Dasyuridae > Sminthopsis > Sminthopsis crassicaudata. The sequence goes on from NC_133617.1 coordinate 90,156,041, forward strand.
TTCTTCTCAGGAGTTCAGGGATCCAAAGCAATGCTTACAAACTTTGTACGGAAAATGACATCTGCATCCAGAAAAAGAACTAAGAAGACTGAATGTAAATCAACACTTGCTATGTAAAATTCCTTTTTTGTTTCTTTGTTTTTAATCTCTCCCATGATTTTTTCCCTTTTGCTCTGATTTTTTTCTCCCAACATGATTTTAAGCTAATGTGTATTTAAAATAAACAAATAGACAAATGAATAAACCTTAAGTGAATTTTGAAAATGATCTTTATGTGCAATTGGTAAAAAAATACTATTAAATGTGAAAAAAAAACTGTTTATCAACTTCACTGATACTTAGTTTGTTTTAACTTTGAAAAGATTACCATAGCATAACTAAACCTTAATCACCTAATGACTTAATTAATTAATGACATTAATTCTATCATTTTTGATCTAAGAATTTCATATCTGATAAAAGAATCAAAGAATGTAGACATTTCTTTATGTTACCTTAAAACTGTTAACACCTAGTGATCTATGTTACTTTTCTTTTATCTTCTGGGATATAAACTCAGCTTGGAGGAAATGAACTGATTAATCAATCTTCAGAATAGTAGAATATAGTTATATTGACTTTTTAAGGAGGGCTCTTTTTGTGAAATCTCAACTAGATACTCCATCTAGATACTTTTATGACTATCTTTCATGTCCCATTGCCTGTACTATACAATTTAACATCTATTGATTAGTCATGTTGCTTCTTCCATGTGTTGTAAAAATGTAAAAGACTTCTTTGTAACAACTATATCCTACTTAAACGTGTAACTCTCATAGGGTAAAAGAAAATATTTGCTATAAAGTTAAGTATTCCATAAATATGTGCTGCTTGTGACATAAACAAAATTTTCTAGTGTAGTTCTATTGTCATCTGCTTGAGACAACATCACTAGCTATAATGTGCAGAATTTAGCTGAGATACCAAACCCTTAGCTCATAGAATTTCTGGTTCAGTTGTGTTACCTTGATTATATAAAATGAAATGCAATTTAATGGTTGTCTACAAATTTAAGCTTTAACCTCACTGTTTATCATTTTCTTATTTTACTTGATGTAAACCATCCACTTTTTCTATCTGTACTTTGATATGTAAATCTTTATCTTCCCTTAAAAAGTCTGTAAAATTCTATTGTATCCATTTTACCTATGTATCTAAGCCCTCTATATGGTTGCTGATAGTACTCATTGAGGCCCACTGAAATTTTTTGTTTGTTTACCACAGGTCTGTGATTGGAGTATATAAAATGAGTTTATAACTTTTTCAAATGTTTCTGCATGTTGATAATTTTAATTAACAACAGTAGATATGAATGAATCCTTGGACAATTGTTATGCCACTTGACTGTATACTAATGAATGAATAAGTAATTAATGAGCCACAGGCAATGGTCACCTCTACTTAGTAATTGCCTTTCTCAGGATGCTTTTAACTACATATATGATCTCCCTACAACCTGGTGTCAAAATTGATCTGATACTTATTTGACAACTTAATTACCTAGTATTACCAACATTTGCTAAAGAGAATTACTATTTTAAAAATATATACCTCATACAATTAATTGCTGTGTTTTAAAATGATTTTCTCTATCCTAAATTCAAAGACTTGACTGAAAATAAAACAAGTTTGAAGACTTAGCTTTGCAGTCTTTGGATTTGTTTGATTGGAACAATTACAAAAAAAAATACTGTGCCTACTCATATGCCAGAGTTGTAAAAAACCTTTGGGGTTCTAAGAAAAAAATAGAATTTCTGCCCTTTGAAAGGAGGGCTAATGCAAAACTATTTAGATAAAAGCATAAAAAAAGTTTGTGTTGTTAAGGAGATTTTTGATTTCTTTTTATTCTTTCTGCAACTTTTGATTAATATTATCTTTACCTTATCTATTAAGTTATAAATAAATAAGAGATAAACAGAGAGGAGTAAATGAATAATTTAATTATATTAAATTTAAAGGGTTTGTGAAAATAAAACAAATGTAAACAATATCAAAAGAAAAGCAGTAAATTGAGGGAAAATATTATAGACATCTTTTCAGATAAAGATTTCATATTTCAAATAAAGAACTTTGTAAAATTGATGAGAATATGAGCCATTCCCTAACTGATAAGAAATCAAATGATATGAACAGACAATTTTATGATAAAGAAATCAAAATAATTTATAATCATATGATAAATATTCTTGATCATTACTGATGAGAGAAATGCAAATTAAAGCAATCTTGAGTAATCATTTTCTACCTGTCAGATTGGCTAAAATGATTGAAATAAAAAGTGGCAAATGTTGAAGGAAATGTGGAAAAATTGGGACACTAATTCATTTTTGGTGGTAATATAAACTGATCTAACCATTTTGGAGAGCAATCAGGAATTATACCCAAAGAGTTATTAAATTGTCTACATCCTTTAGCTATTATGTCTATTTCCAAAGATGATTAGGGAAAAAACAGAACGAACCTATATGTTCTAAAATATTTATAGCAGTTCACTTTTTGATGATAAAGAACTGAAATTTTGAGGATGCCCATCAATTGGGAGATAATTGGACAAGTTGTGGCACATGATTGTGATGGAATACTATTGAGCTATAAGAAATGATAAGCTTGATGATCTTAGAAAAACAAGGCTAAAATTATACAAAACAATGAAGAGTGAAATGAGCAGGACCAAGAGAACAGTGTATATAGTAATAGCAAAATTGTTTTTTAATAACTTAAAATGAGTAATTTATTTTGACTATTTTAATAGTCAAAGGACATGTGAAAGAAGAGGTTATCCATAGTTACAGAATGAATTGATAAAAATGTTATAGAATATTTGCATATGTGTGCATATATTTGTACTTAATGGTATCCATTTCTAGGATAGGGGAAGGAAGAGAGAAAAAGGGAAACAAAGAAATTTACATGATAAATTTATTATATATTTAAAAGAAATAGTAAGTCATTTGCAGTTTCATATGCAATTACAGTTTTGTATTATAACATGTTATGGAAATTATTGTTTTATTCCACAAATTAAAAATTAAATATCTGTTCCATGAGATATGAAATTTTATTAAAACTTTAAATATTTCTTAAATAAGTAGCCACTAGAAGAATCTCAACTACCCCTGAATTCTTGATATATAAATATTTATCCTTTTTTAATTAACTAATTCATGAATACTCTAAATGTAGTTTGTAACCCAACTTAGTTTACCAAAGAGTTTGTCTAAAGAGATTGTCCACTTAGGATATGCATTAGATGATAAGTATATTTAACTAAATTTATTCAACACTTAAGATACTGAAAGAAGTTTGAGATTATAGATCTATCTTTTCTTTAACTTTTAAGGCTTAAGAGAAATTTACAAAATTGAAATATTAAATGAATTATTTCTCTGTTACTCTGACAATTTTTCTTCTAATAAGACTTGTTAGAATTCTAATTATTGTTCAGATTTTCTTTGAGGCTTGAGCCCTATGCTTGAGCAAAACTGTAAAAACTAGGTTTTCACTTCTGAAATTTTTGCTTTGTAGTATATACATATATATATATATATATATATATATATATATATATATATATATATATATATATATATATATATGTATATATATATTTGACAGCAGTTACCTAGCACACGAATTCAGGAAAGGAGATATTTTTCCCTTAGTTGTGTTTTTCAGGGAGATAATTCCAGTGATTTTATCTATGTAGGAAATTCCACAAGGGGAAACACTGTTAGCCAGTGATAATTAGGAATTTTTACATATAAAGAGCTGCCTGTGGATTGAGAAGTTGAAGAATTTCCCCACAGCTTCTCAGAAAGTATGAATTGTTAGTAGGATTCAAAATCAGATTTTTCTGGTTCTATTTTAGGCTCTCTATCTGCTATGCTACTCTACTAGTCAAACATCTTCTATATGCCCTCTTTAATCATGCATTAATCAGATTCTTATTTCAGCTGTACTAATGGCCATCTCTAGATGTAAAGAAATTTGGGACACTGTTTTGGAAACATTGGGAAACAGATCTCTGATTAGGCTATGAGATCTACCACTAACAGCAATTAATTATCTTGAGAAAGATATTAGAAACAGGCAGAAGAGGTAGAGATATGATTACATATTAAACTTTGTTTTGTGCCAAGGAATATTAGCACAATGTTCTGCCCACATAACCTTATTCTTTGGGATCTTCAAGGATTGCTTTTCAAATAGAAAATGTTCCTCTAGGTTTGAAAATCTATACCTAAAGCCTTAGCCTTCAGTTAACACATTGTTCTTTAACATTTAACAGTTTGCTATCAACTAACACTTTACTTCTCAACTTAGATGTCTTTTAACACCTTTCTTTTAAGTTGAAATAGAAAGCTTATTAAGAATAAGACCCTGTAGGAATTAGAAAAGAGGACATGTATAAGGGTGAGAAAAAAGTCACAGGGTAATATATTGAATACAGTTTACTAAGGCAAGGAACAAATTTCATAGAAATATTCAACTATCATCCAATAACTTGGCCTGGATATGAATGGCTGCCATTTCTAGCTATTGTTGTAAGGATTGGATGATTCCTAGAAGAATAAGAATAGAAAAAAAGAAAGGAAGAGGAGGGAAGGAGGAAGCAAAGAAGGAAGAGAGAGAGAGAGAAACCAAAAGAAGAAGGAAGAAAAGGAGGGAGGAAGACTAGAAGAAGAAAAGGAATATTATGGAAATTATCTCCTCTCTGAGTTCAAATGGTAGGTAATTTTTGTCAAAACATATTTATCACTACACAAAAATTTTAGAGGTAAAAACGTGGGTCTCATTTATTTATTTATTCACTCACTCACTCATTTATTTATTTATTGCTCAATTCAGATATCAAAGAAATTGGAGCAATCATTAGTATTCAACCAAGCTTTTCTTAGACAAAATTACATCAGTAATAGAGAAATAGTTTATTTACATATTACAATATTGTATATGCCTATTAGGTAACAAAAGTTAAAAAAAAAAGATAAATCCAAAACAATAGTGCTTTTTTAATGACATAAAAGTCAAACCAAGCTAACTAAGCAGTCATAATTTTGTACATAGATACATCTAGTCATGATTATAGGTAAACTGTAGGTTATAGATTAAATGACATTTAGAGCTTTCAAAATGGGTTAATTGGGAAGAAAAATATATATTTCATCAAGATATCAGTTGAGATGCTTCTTATCTAAGGAATATTTAAAGTTTTAAGTTAATTTTCACATCCTATTCAACATGTTTGGAAAAATTCAATAACCTCCCCACTATAAGAAATGGCCTCAGACCTTCACTTAACATAGTTATTCCATAAGGTAGGTTATGGTCAGGTATAAAAATACAAGGTTTTATTTACCCAAAAAGTATATAATGCTTACACCTGAATAATGAAAATTAATAAAAAGAATAAAAATACCTATTATAGATGGATAGAAAGACAAATTGAAAAAAAAGAAGAAGAAAGAAGGATGGAAATAAGAAAGGAGGGAAAGAGGAAAGGAAGTGAGGAAGAAAACATGGAAGCAGTAAAGAAAGATAGGATGGTTATAGGAAAGTTTGAGATGGAGGGAGAGGAGGTAGAAAGAATGGATAGAAACAGAAGGAAAAAGAGGGAAGGAACAAGGAAACAATTAGGAACAAAGATGAACAGGGAAGGAAATTAAATGAGTACAGGAAAAAGATCCAGCACGGTAGGAAAGTAAGGAAGAGAGGGAGTAAGGAAAGAAATGGAGCAAGGGAGGATGGGAAATGGAAAGAAAACAAATTTAGTAAGTGATTCAGATTTGCTAGACATTAAAAAACAAAACAAACCAAAAAACCAAACAACTGTTATCTCATTCCTCACAATAACCTCAGGAAATAGGTATTATTATGATACCTGCTTTACAATTGAGGAAACTGAAAGCACCAGAGGTTAAGTTAATCTTACTGAAACTAAGAATTTGAAGACAATTTGCACTCAGGTTTTCCTATTTACTAAAACTCTGTAGACTGTATTATTGAAATTGCCTTCATTTTTCTCCAGGAACTGGAGGCAGAATATAAATGACCCCTTCTTTTCCTTCTAGGCAGTTGAATAGATACTACCTCTTTGTGTACTTTTGCAGTATGGTTTTTATGGAATTATCTATAACTCTATTTACCTATAAATCTATAATTAGAGATACAATGCCATGTATGTGTATTTGCATATGTATGTGTATGTATGTGTATATAAACTCTGTGACTTGCATTTTAATTATTTTTTCTATTTTTTTCAGCACTATTTCAAATTTAAGTATATAGTAGAGGCTTATTAATTCTTTTTCTCCAAGAGACTTGAAAAGATTATTAATGAATGCACTAGGATCAGTTCACTTATTTGAAAAGGACTAATTACATACTGAGTACTGAACTCTTTTTCTAGGCACTACGGATACCAAGTCAAAACAAAATAGTTCCTATTCTAAAAGAGTTTACAATATTCCATTGTGGAAGGAAGAGAAGACAATGTGTATGAATATAAATAAATTTATATATATATATTTATGTGTATATATATATATATATACATACTATTACATATTTATGCATGACTATGTGTGTGTATTGCAAAGTAAAGGAGGAGTAGAATATGAGTAACTAGGAAATTAAAAAAAAAAGAAACTTTTTGTAGGAAGCAACAGATCACCTGAGTTTTTAAAGTTAGGAATTCTATAAGATAGAGGCAAACAAGGAGTACATGGAAATGCTTTGTTCAAAGGCACAAAATAGAATTAGGATGTATTGAAAGAAGAAAACCAAGGAAGTCAACATGATTATTATTAAGAGTGTGCAAATGGGGAGTAATGTGATCCATCTGAGTCCAGTGGCAAAACAGAGATCAGAACGACTGGGGATGGTCCTAGATGACTGTGTAGATGACAGATGACAGAGAAGAGACTTGATGATCATTTAGGAGGGTATTGCCATGGTTTAGATGAGAAGTGATAGCAAGTTGAGTTAGAATTGGCCTATTGCACAGAGAAGAGTAAATGGATTTATGAGATTTGTTGAAACAGAATCAACAGTACTTGGCAGCAAATTATGAATGAGGGAAGAGAGAGATAGAGTGAAGATTGAGTAACTGAGATTGTGAGCTGATAATCATAAAGGATAATTGTATCCTCAAGAGAAATGTAGATGTTCAAAACAAGAATGGGTTTGGGGAAAAGATAATGATTTTTTTTTTTTTTTTGCTTTAGATATATAAATGTTAAGATTCCTATAGTAGATTTATTTATGTTTATCCAATATGAAATAGTGTGATGACTGACATCACACAAATGAAATCAAAACTTAAAATAAAAAATAAACATTTATGTGACATTATTTTCCAGGTGTCACGCGAAATTCTTTACAAACATCTCATTTGATCCTCATAGAACTTTGGGAGGCATGTGCTATTATTATATCTACTTTATAGGAAACTGAGGTTTAAGGAGTGACTTGCTCAGGATCAAAAAACTGCTAAGTGTCTGAGGATGGAATTGTGCTCTGCTTTTCCTGACTCCAGCCACTGTGATGGCTCCATCATATGAACTATATCCCAGCTTCTTAAACTGTGGCACACAATTCTATGTGGGGTCTTGTAACTGAATGGAAGGATCACGAAATTATGGTTGTCAGTAAATGTTTGTTTTGTATTCCTATCTTACATACCCAGGGTCACATAAAAATTTCTTGGGCAAAAAGAGATCATAAGTTGAAAAGTTTAAGAAGCCCTGGTCTATAGTAGTAAAGAAAAACACAGAATAATAAACAGTTGTTGATTCTCTTGTTATTATTGAGGAGAAGAAACAAAAGAACTAAGGAAAGAAATGTCTTTTCCAAACCTATTATAAACAACAAAGACAACAAGATATGGAAGTCAGAGGCGTAATTGATATATCTGGGTCTATGTCTATATGTATGTATATGTATATATTTATGTATCTGCATATAAATGTGTGTGAACAATTATATTGAAAATATTTGCCTTTTTAAGTATAACATCAGAAGACAAAATGAGAACCAAAATATATGTTACATAGGGAATAGATTTTAGCACTATATAAAGAAAGAAAGGATGACTTTTCTTTCTTTATTTTATTTATAATTTTTTTGACAGTATATATGCATGAGTAATTTTTTTATAACATTATCCCTTGTATTCATTTTTCCAAATTATCCCCTCCCTCCCTCTACTCCCTCACCTTGATGACAGGCAATCCCATATATTTTACATATGTTACAATATAACCTAGATACAATATATGTGTGTAAATACCATTTTCTTGTTGCACATTAAGTATTAGATTCTGAAGGTATAAGTAACCTGGATAGATAGACAGTAGTACTAACAATTTGCATTCACTTCCCAGTGTTCCTTCTCTGGGAGTTGTTTCTGTCCATCATTGATCAACTGGAAGTGAGTTGGATCTTCTTTATGTTGAAGATATCCACTTCCATCAGAATACAAAGGATGACTTTTCTAATGAGTAAAGCTGCCAATCCTATGGAAAAGACTGATGCTTGTCATACTGAGCTACATATCACTAAGAATATTCCTGTATAATCTTGGGGAACAATTAAGGATGTTACAGGGGCAATTCCTAACATTGTCAGAGGATAAACTATATAGGGGGTCAGAAAAATACAACTTCCTTATAGTGTGTTAGCCTACATTATATTTTTCTGATCCCTGAACTTAAGTCTCTACAATTCCCTCAAATTCTAAGATTATGTAATTCTGTAGCATTTCAGTTCAGGGTTTCTTAGGGGTTCTGTGATTTTGCCCGAGGTCTTAGAGGTTTTGTCTATTTTGTCCAGGCTGGAAGTTGAGTGGTTGCTCTATTTCTGATATAGGCCAGTTCTACTCTCAATAGTCAATCTAGTAACTTTGTGTTCTTAAATGCTCACCATATTGATGTGAGGCTGATTAAGGACATCTAATATACTTTGGCCATACTAAGTTCAGAATTCCTAAACACAAGTGAGCCTTCAGCTTCAACCTATCCAGTAGTAGGGATTATATATACTATGCTATACCATGATAGCCTATTTCAATACAATTGACTTTTTTTATCCTGTTTATTTTATTTTATTCAATTAAAACATTATTCTTAGAGATGATCCATAGCTTTCACCAAACTGAAAAAGGAGTCCATGAGGGAAGAAAATACATTTTTTAAGAACCCCTGCTCTACTTATTATTTGGTACTATAACCTGAATCAGAAGACATTACATTTAATCAGAAGAAAGTAGCAACAAAAAAAAATAGTTTATATATATATATATATATACTAATTTTATATATATTCATGTTGAATATGAACGCCTAGAATCTCAAATGTATAGAGAAAAATTCTCAGAAGGTTCTGACATAAGTCTTTAACCTTGGTAGATTGGTGAAATTGAAAATTCATCATAATAAATACCCATTTTCAAATATTAACACTCAAATATGACTTATGCAAAGCGGTTTCTTTTTTTTCCTCCTTTGTTTTGAATCATATAATTTGCTAAATTTTGTAAAACATTTATACTGTCTACATCAAAGGTATTGTTTTGATAATAAAATTAGATGTTTTCATTTTTTCCAATGTATTAAGCAGTAAATAAATATCAGCCATAACTATTAAATGATTTTAAAATTAGAAAGGACTATAAAACATAGAATATTAAAAGTCACATGTAACATTTTGATTCTTTCAGTAGTACGAAAAAAAAATCTTTTCATTTTTGGCTTTATCATGGCCCAGTAGATAGAGTCAAAACTGTCAAATCTAAAATATTTTAAATTTCATGTTTGGAAGAATTATACATGTTTAACCTATATTGGATTGCTTTGCTGTCTTGGAGAGAAAGGAGGAGAAGAAAGAGGGAGAAATTTTTGGAATACAAGGTTTTGCAAAGGTGAATTTTGAAAACTATTTTTTCTTCTATTCAGAAAAATAAAATTATTATAAAATGTCTAAAAATCAAATTTCAGGTAATCATTAATTTATACTAATGAAAATATCTGTATTTGCACAAACATAATTCCAAATTTTAATAAGTTCAATACAGAGGTTAACTCCTTTAGTAATCTCCCCTAAATATGCACATAACATTCCTTTGTATACATGTATACACTTATGCATATGCACAAAATAATTACAAATCTCATTGAAAACTTGAAATCAATTAGTTGATTAGTTTGGGGCCAGATTATTAGCCTGCCTTTAATTTCATTTTTTATTTCCCTCTCCTGGCAAATGCAATCTAACTCCTTTGAGACTCAGTGCCTCATACTTCTTAATGGAGTGACTTCTCTTGGGTGACTTTCATGTAGAGACCCCCAGGTTTCCAAAGTGTAATGGCTTACATATTCATCATCAAAATTTCTGATTCCTGAAGTAATGCCATTTTAGTTAACTTTTAAGTTGGAAAGTAAAATGAACTTTCAACTTATAATTAATAAGTGAAAATGTCTTAACATATTACCTTTTATGTAGATTTGAATTTTAAACAGAGTAGAAAAACATCAATGACCTAAAATACATAATTAGTGACCTAACAAAGGAATTATTTCCAATGGTAGAATTTCAGGAATTATAATTCCTTCTGGATGAATGCCTATCTTATATAGAACATGGCACCAGCTTTGAGTAACTTGTCAATTCAGTGCCATAAATGGGTTAATCAGGTAATTCCTTGAAGCTTAGCTGCAGGGAAATTGCTAAAACCCTAATTCTAGGTCTTTTGCCAATTCTATATTATAATTTTTTGAAGCCCACAAGATTGCACCCATCATCATTACTTCTTCATCTAGCAGTAAGAAAGGAAAATCACAAGAGAGAAAATCAGCTGTACCCAAACTAATGGCCATAGCAAGTGTAATAAAAACTTATTGTATTTATTGCAATGAGTAGGCCTCTAATACCACAGGCCTCTAATACCTCTATCTTTCTTATTTTAGGTTTAAAGTTATCCTTCCCTTGATCAGCACCAAGATAGAGACTTATTTAAACAGTTAATACTTTTTCTATGTATACTCACTTCTGGCTCAGCAGACAATCAACATTTCTTAGCAATATATAGAAAACATAAAAGAACCACTTATAGAATATTTGAGTATTTTGTCATTTTAGTTCCAGAGCTCAGTTATATAGGATACTCTTCTAATTGGAAAAGATAAATGCCCAGCTCTAAACGAGGTATGAGAAAGAGTTCATGAGAGGAGGAAAAAAGAGTTTTGGGGTTTTCTTTGGCTTGCTGAGTCTCTTTGGATGTAGGTAACAATTAGCTTTCAGATTCAAGAGAGAATAAGGAATATGGCAACCCTATTTTAGGTTAGTGAAGGTAAAGACTCTGGGAAGATGATGACATGAGAGGAACTGGCAATTTCCATCATATCCCTGGCCATAACCTGATATAATAGGAACTCTGAGGAGCTTGCCCTCAAGCTTTGAGGGGCTTGTATGAGACCATCGATCTTGGTGGAGTTCAATTTTCTCACTCCCAATCAGAGAGTTTCTTTACTTTGTATAATCTAGTAGATATTCTCCTATACTTCCTCTAATTTTCATTTTTCTATTGAATTTGATAATATGTTTCTGTGAAAATTGTTATTTTTACTCATTGTGGAACTGATATTTGCTAGGGAGGGTATTAAACCTTATATATAAAGATTAGGATCTTCTTCATACCTAATAATGAACAGTGATCAGAAATTTGCTTGAACCTGAAAGTCATATCCTCTAGATCCATAAATTTTAGTGGAGCAAATGAATAGATATAACCTTGTACTCACTCACTTTGAGAAGAGCAGAGAGGGCAAGCTCTGGTCTAAACTTTCTGCTTCACTTCCTGATCAGAATTAAAGTCTTCTTTGAAGAAATGAAATCAAAAGGAGAAATGAGAAATATTGGAGGAAAGATGGAAAAATCGAGACAGTAATATACTGTTTGTGGAACTGTGAACTGATCCTACCATTTTGAAGAACAGTCTGGAATTATGAAAAAAGAACTATTAAATTATTTATTCCTTTGAGGCAGCAATATCCCTATTAGGTCTGTTTACCAAAGTTATTAGGAAAAATGGAAAAGGAGCTATATGTTCTAAAATATTTATAGTAGCTCACTTTGTGGTGGCAAACAACTGAAAACTGAAATGATGTCCATAAATTAAATGACTAAATAAGTTTTGGTATGTGATTGTGATTCTATATTGCTAAAGAAATGAACAGGTTGACTTTAGATACAAACATGGAAAGACTTGTATGGAATAATATCGTTTACAGTAGTATCAATATTGTTTAATGCAACTGTGAATTACTAAGTTATTCTAATTATGAACCCATTTTAACTTGTTCGGTAATTTTATTCATGTCTGACTCTTAGCAAGCTCATTTAGGGTTTTCTTGGTAAAGACACTGGAGTGGTTTTCCATTTCCTTCTCCAGCTCATTTTATAAACTAGGAAACTAGAAGAAATGGTGTTAAGTGATTTTCTCAGAGTCCCATAATTAGTAAATATCTGAGACTGCATTTGAACTCATTGATTATTCTTGATTCAAGCCCATGCTACCCTGTGACAACAAGTTGAATGAAACTATTTTAGATCTGAATACCTAACTGAAATACAAAAATAAATAAACAAATAGAGGAAAAATGCTTTAGAGGGAAAAAAAATCACATACAGCAAATACCTTATTTATTGATTCTGAGAGTCAGGCTATTACAATACAAGAGGGTATATAGAGAGATTCAGTTATGAACGAGTTGAAGACAACTTCTCTCACCTCCACAAATCCAGTAAAGAGCATGATAGGTGGGAGCCCAGTTGTATAGTGGGATATATGCTCCAGATTAAAGGATCAAATACTTCAGGGTCATGAGTTTATATAGAATTTTCAGACAAAGAGCCTGACATTGCACTTGCCACATCTCCCATGGAGTAATGATATCAAGAAATGCAGGCAAATTGGAAAGGAAATTTTCTATAATTTGATCAGGAAGGTCAATTTTCACTGTTATATAGGGTTTGGAATGCTCATAGGATGAGGAGACTGTAATTATAACTACTCCATATTAACAAGCCTTTGGAAGAGTTTCAGCACTAGAGTCTTTTTTTTCCTATTGTAGCAAGTTTATTTATTTTCAATACACATTGTTCTATAGAAAAATCAGAGCAAAAGGGAAAAACCATGGAAGAGATTAAAAAAAAAAAAAAAACAGAAAAAAAGAAGTGAACATAGCATGTGTTTACTTATATATGGTCTCCTTAGATTTTTTTGTTTGTTTGTTTTTTTCTGGAGGTAGAAGGCATTTTCTGTCAACTTTATAAACCCCAGCTTTTTCCATACTATGCTTTTTGTGTAGTCAATACGATGGATAACTTGAAAACAGAAGATATATTTCCAAATGTTTCTCTTGTACTCCCTTCCTACTTCTAGAACCTTAGGTCTTTTTTTCTTTATAAAATTATGTAGGTTAGATCACATGATGCTTAAAGTCCAATTCAGTTCTAAATGTATGTTTTGATCTGCTCACTCTTCCATCCAAAGTGACTACAATTCTTCTATGATCTTTTCTTGAACTCCTTTTCTGACACACATTTACACAGAATGCCATGTATACCTTCCTCATCCCTGCTTGCTCAAATTGCTCTACTCTTACTAGCATCATTCCTGTCACCTAGATGGCAGAGCCAAGGTGGTGCAGTAAAGACAGAAACTCGCTCAAACTTTCCCCAAAAAGCTTCAAATTCTTTTAAATAATGACTCTAAACAAACTTTAGCATGTCGGAATACCCAAAAAGACAGAATAGAACATTTTCTAGCCTAAAAGAACTTAGAATGTCAGAAGAAAGTCAGTCAAAGCAAACACAAGGATGGGAGTTCTGCTTGTAATCTGGGTATAGCCAGCACCAACTCAGCCCCAGCCCCAGCCAGACCTCTGAATCAATGGCAGTACTAGTGGCTTTTAAAGATCTCTCAGCCAAAGAGCCCTTGGGAGGTCAGCAGTAAGGGTCTGTGGAACCAAGGAGAGAGCCTAGTTCTTAATCTCACTGTAGGCTGCACCAGCACAGCCCTGGCCCTACACCCAGGCTTAGCCACAGCCCAGATTCCAGTGTCAGCAATGCAGGACTTCCAAATCAACAGTATAGGTAGAGTCTTCTGGATCTCTTGGCCAAAAACACCAGGGACAACTTGAAAGGTGAGTGGAGAGGGTCTGTGGCAATGGCATGGGAGTCCAGTAGGCGGTCCCCATACAAGCCATGTAAGAACATCCCCAGCCCCAATCCCAGTTGCTGCAAAGCAGAACTCTGTTGCTTTAACACACTAGATCTTATAGCTACACTGCATCACGAATATTCCTAAGAGCTCCAGGCCAGAAAAAAAAAAAAAAGGCTAGGAAAAGGAGTAGACAACAGAAAAGGTTTCTGACTGTTGAAAGTTATTATGGTAATTAGTATGATCAAAATACACATTTAGAAAATTATAACAAAGTCAAAACTCCTATAACTAGAGCCTCCAAGAAAAATCGAAATCGGGTTCAGCAATGAAAGATCTCAAAAATTTTGAAAATCACATAATAGGGATAGAGGAAAAATTAGGAAGAGAACTGAGAGTGATACAAAAGGAAATGCAAAAAGCTGATGAGGAGAATACCTCAAAAAGCAAAATTGGCCAATTCGGAAAGGAGGTACAAAAGTTCACTGAGGAAAATACTTCCTTTAAAAATAGAATTGAGCAAATAGAAGTTAATGACTTTATTAGAAATCAATATACAATAAAACAAAATCAAAAAATGAAAAAAAATTAGAAAAAATATGAAATATCTCATTGGAAAAACAACTGACATGGAAAATAGATCCAGGATAGAGAATTTTAAAATTATTGGTCTATCTGAAAGCCATGATCAAAAAAAGAGACTGGACATTATCTTTCAAGAAATTATCAAAGAAAACTAACCTGATCTTCTAGAAACAGGGAATAAAATAGAAATTAAAAGAATCTAGAGATCATCTCTTTTTTTTGATTAATAATTTTTTATTATATATATATATTTTTTATAATATTATCCCTTGTATTCATTTTTCCAAATTATCCTCCCCTCCCTCTATTCCCTCCCTCCGATGACAGGCAATCCCATACATTTTACATGTGTTACAATATAGTCTAGATACAATACATGTGTGTGAATATCATTTTCTTGTTGCACAATAAACTTTAGATTCCGAAGGTACATGTAACCTGGGCAGACAGATATTAGTGCTAACAATTTACATTCACTTCCCAGTGTTTCTTCTCTGGGTGTAGTTATTTCTGTCCATCATTGATCAATTGGAAGTGAGTTGGATCTTCTTTATGTTGAAGATTTCCACTTCCATCAGAATACATCCTCATACAGTATTGTTGTTGAAGTGTATAGTGATCTCCTGGTTCTGCTCATTTCACTCAGCATCAGTTGATTTAAGTCTCTCCAGGCCTCTCTGTATTCCTCCTGCTGGTCATTTCTTACCGAGCAATAATATTCCATAACCTTCATATACCACAATTTACCCAACCATTCTCCAACTGATGGACATCCATTCATCTTCCAGTTTCTAGCTACTACAAAAAGAGCTGCCACAAACATTTTGGCACATATATGTCTCTTTCCGCTCTTAAGTATTTCTTTGGGATATAAACCCAGTAGTAGCGCTGCTGGGTCAAAGGGTATGCAAAGTTTGATAACTTTTTGGGCATAATTCCAGATTGCTCTCCAGAATGGCTGGATTCTTTCACAACTCCACCAACAATGTATCAGTGTCCCAGTTTTCCCACATCCCCTCCAACATTCATCGTTATTTGTTCCTGTCATCTTAGCCAATCTGACAGGTGTGTAGTGGTATCTCAGAGTGGTCTTAATTTGCATTTCTCTGATCAGTAGTGATTTGGAACACTCTTTCATGTGAGTGGATATAGTTTCAATTTCATCATCTGAAAATTGTCTGTTCATATCCTTTGACCATTTATCAATTGGAGAATGGTTCGGTTTCTTATAAATTAGGGTCAGTTCTCTATATATTTTGGAAATGAGACCTTTGTCAGAACCTTTGTTTTTAAATATATTTTCCCAATTTGTTACTTCCCTTCTAATCTTGTTTGCATTAGTATTGTTTGTACAGAAACTTTTTAGTTTGATGTAATCAAAATATTCTATTTTGTGATCAATAATGATCTCTAGTTGTCCTCTGGTCATAAATTCCTTCCTCCTCCACAAGTCTGAGAGGTAGATTATTCTCTGTTCCTCTAATCTATTTATTATCTCCCTCTTTATGCCAAAATCATGGACCCATTTTGATCTTATCTTGGTATATGGTGTTAAGTGTGGATCCATATCTAATTTCTGCCATACTAATTTCCAGTTTTCCCAACAGTTTTTTTCCGAATAATGAATTTTTGTCCCTAATGTTGGTATCTTTGGGTTTGTCAAAGATTAGATTGCTATAGATGTACCCTTTTTTGTCCTTTGTATCTAATCTGTTCCACTGATCTACCGTTCTATTTCTTAGCCAGTACCAAATGGTTTTGGTGACTGCTGCTATATAATATAGCTTTAGATCAGGTACTCTTACACCACCTTCCTCTGAGTTTTTTTTCATTAGTTCCCTTGCAATTCTCGACCTTTTATTCTTCCATATGAATTTTGTTGTTATTTTTTCTAGGTCATTGAAATAGTTTCTTGGGAGTCTGATTGGTATAGCACTAAATAAATAGATTAGTTTGGGGAGTATTGTCATCTTTATTATATTCGCTCGGCCTATCCAAGAGCACTGAATGCCTTTCCAATTATTTAAATCTGATTTTATTTTTGTGGCAAGTGTTTTGTAATTTTTCTCATATAATTCCTGACTTTTCTTTGGTAGATGGATTCCCAAATACTTTGTACTCTCAACATTTGTTTGGAATGGAATTTCTCTTTGTATCTCTTGCTGTTGCATTTTGTTAGTGATATATAAAAATGCCGAGGATTTATGTGGATTTATTTTGTATCCTGCCACTTTGCTGAAATTTTGAATTATTTCTAGTAGCTTTTTAGCAGAGTCTTTGGTGTTCTCTAAGTATACCATCATGTCATCTGCAAAAAGTGATAGTTTAATTTCCTCATTTCCTACTCTAATTCCTTGAATCTCTTTCTCAGCTCTTATTGCCGAGGCTAGCGTTTCTAGTACTATATTGAATAGTAATGGTGATGGTGGGCAACCTTGTTTCACTCCTGATCTTACTGGGAAAGGTTGCAGTTTATTTTTATTGCATATTATGCTTACTGAAGGTCTTAAATATATGCTCCTGATTATTCTAAGGAATAGTCCATTTATTCCTATACTCTCAAGAGTTTTTAGTAGGAATGGATGTTGGATTTTGTCAAATGCTTTTTCTGCATCTATTGAGATGATCATATGGTTCTTATTAATTTGATTATTAATATGGTCAATTATATTAATAGTTTTCCTAATATTAAACCAGCCCTGCATTCCTGGAATAAATCCTACTTGATCATAGTGTATTATCCTGGAGATGATTTTCTGAAGTCTTTTTGCTAATATCATATTTAAGATTTTAGCATCAATATTCATTAAGGAGATTGGTCTATAATTTTCTTTCTCAGTTTTCGATCTACCTGGTTTAGGTATCAGTAACATGTCTGTGTCATAAAAGGAGTTTGGTAGGACTCCTTCATCCCCTATTTTTTCAAATAGTTTATATAACATTGGGGCTAATTGTTCTTTAAATGTTTGGTAGAATTCACATGTGAATCCATCTGGCCCTGGGGATTTTTTCCTGGGGAGTTGATTAATAGCTTGTTCTATTTCTTTTTCTGAAATGGGACTATTTAAGCAATTTATCTCCTCTTCTGTTAATCTAGGAAGCCTATATTTTTGGAAGAAGTCATCCATTTCACTTAAGTTATCAAATTTATTGGCATAAAGTTGGGCAAAGTAACTCCTTATTATTTCTCTAATTTCCTCTTCATTGGTGGAAAGATCCCCCTTTTCATTTGTAAGACTATCAATTTGATTTTCCTCTTTCTTTTTTTTTTGATCAAATTTACCAAAGGTTTATCTATTTTATTGGCTTTTTCATAAAACCAACTCTTGGTTTTATTTGTTAATTCAATAGTTTTTTTTACTTTCAATATTATTGATTTCTCCTTTTAATTTTTGTATTTCAAGTTTAATTTTTGGTTGGGGGTTTATAATTTGGTCTTTTTCTAGCCTTTTAAGTTGTAAGCCCAATTCGTTAATCTTCTCTTTCTCTATTTTCTTCAAATAAGCCTCTAAAGATATAAAATTTCCCCTTATTACTGCTTTAGCTGCATCCCACAGATTTGGTATGATGTCTCATCATTGTCATTATCTTGGGTGAAATTGTTAATTGTTTCTATAATTTGCTCTTTCACCCAGTCATTCTTTAAGATGAGATTATTCAGTTTCCAATTACTTTTTGGTCTATTTACCCCTAACTTTTTACTGAATATAGCTTTTATTGCA
Organism: Sminthopsis crassicaudata; assembly: GCF_048593235.1. NCBI lineage: Eukaryota > Metazoa > Chordata > Mammalia > Dasyuromorphia > Dasyuridae > Sminthopsis > Sminthopsis crassicaudata. Next base: position 90,174,608 of record NC_133617.1, read on the forward strand.
TTGTGATCTGAGAAGAAGGCATATATTATTTCTGCCTTCCTACATTTAATTTTGAGATCTTTATGTCCTAATATATGGTCTATTTTTTGTATAGGATCCATGAACTGCTGAGAAGAAAGTATATTCCTTTCTATTGCCATTCAGTTTTCTCCAAAGGTCTATCATACCTAGTTTTTCTAATGTTCTATTTACTTTTTTAATTTCTTTCTTGTTTGTTTTGTGGTTTGATTTGTCTAAATCTGAGAGTGCAAGGTTGAGATCTCCCACTATTATAGTTTTACTGTCTATTTCTTCTTGCAATCCTCTTAACTTTTCCTTTAGAAAGTTAGATGCTATACCACTTGGTGCATATATGTTTAGTATTGATATGGCTTCATTATTTATGCTACCTTTCAGCAGGATATAGTTTCCTTCCTTATCTTTTTTAACGAAATCTACTTCTGCTTTTGCTTGATCTGAAATGAGGATAGTTACCCCTGCTTTTTTGGCTTTACCTGAAGCATAATAGGCTCTGTTCCAACCTTTTACCTTTACTCTGTATGTATCTCCCTGCTTTAAGTGTGTTTCCTGTAGGCCACATATTGTAGGGTTCTGCTTTTTGATCCAATCTGCTATCTGTCTCCGTTTGATGGGATCGTTCTTCCCATTTACATTTACAGTTAAAATTACTAATTCTGTATTTCCTGCCATTCCCTTGACCCCCCTGATCCCCCTCCCCGATATTTAATTTACAGAACCCCCTTGTGACGTGCAACCCTCCTTTTTTTTTTTTTTAGTATCCCTCTCCCCTCCCTCCAAGTCCCTTCACTTATTCTCCTTTTCCTTTTCCCTTTTCCTCTCCCCCCTTTTAATGAGGTGAGAGAAAATTCTCTGAAAAACAAATACGTTAATTATTTACTCTTTGAGCCTCTCCTGATGAGAGTAAGATTCACACAATGATTCTCCCCCTCACTAAGTTCCCTCAGATATGGTGTATTTTTTATGCCTCTTCCTGGGATGTAGTTTCCCTCTTTTTATCATTCCTTCCCCTTTTTCTGAACCGACCTCCTTCCCTTTACTACACCCCCCTTTTTTTTCTTTTATATCAGTAAAATCAAATTATCCTTGAGTACTTTTTATATACCCACAACAGAGTTACAGTTCTCAATGATTCTGTGTACCTTTTTCTGTTTCTCTTCAGTCTTGTGGATGTAGATCAAATTTTTTGTTTAAGTCTGTTTTTTTTCTTAGAAACATATAGAATTCCTCTGTTTCATTGAATGACCATCTTCTTCCATGGAAAAAGATGCTAAACTTAGCTGGGTAGTTCATTCTTGGTTGCAGTCCTTGATCTTTTGCCTTACGGAATATCAGGTTCCAGGCCCTTCTATCTTTTAATGTGGAGGCAGCCAGATCTTGGGTGACCCTTATTGTGGCACCTTGGTATTTAAATTGTTTTTTTCTAGCTGCTTGCAGGATTTTCTCCTTTGTGTGGTAATTCTGCAGCTTAGCCACAATATTCCGTGGTGTTCTTTTTTCAGGATCTATTTCAGAAGGAGTTTGATGAATTCTTTCCACATCTACTTTCCCCTCTGTTTCTATTATCTCTGGAGAGTTATCTTTGATAATTTCCTGTAAAATAGAATCTAGGCTCTTTTTTTGGTCATAGTTTTCTGGAAGTCCAATGATCCACAGATTATCTCTCCTAGATCTATTTTCCAGGTCTATAGATTTTCCAAGTAAGTATTTGATGTTGTTCTCCAGCTTCTCATTTTTTTTTTTTTTTTTGTTTTGTTTGACTGATTCTTGGGTTCTCTGGGAATCATTCATTTCTATTTGTTCCATCCTGACTTTTAAGGAGTTATTTTCTTCTTACACGGTTTTTAGTTCTTTTTGTAAATGCCCAATTTCGTTTTGAAGTGAATTATTTTGCTCTATTGAATTTTTTTCCATTTCCCTAATTTTTTTTTCAGAATTATTTTCTTTTTCCAATTCAGAAATTCTATTTTCTTGAGACTTTTTTATCTTTTCCAATTCAGAAATCCTACTTTCCTGTGTTTTTTTTAACCTTTTCTAATTCATAAATTTTTTTTCCCTGCATCTCCTGTGAATTCTTTATTTTTTCCAACTCCAATTTCAGGACGTTGTTATTCTCTATCATAGCTTCCCTTTCCTTTCCCCATTTTTCTTCAATCTCCCTTAATTTTTTAAGAGTTTCTTCTAGGAGAGAGTTATGTGATGGGGGGCAGGAATCCTTCCCCTTTAGGTTGTTATCTGCTGTCTCTCTGCTGTTAACTTCCTCGGGGTTGGATACCTGCTCTTTCTCTGTGTAGAAGGAATCTATAGTTTTTCTTGCTTTTTTGTTCATATTTTAAAAATCTTTTGGGGTCTGTCCCTGGGGTAGGAAATTATTTATTTACTTTTTTACCAGCTTCCTCCCAGACCGGATGGATGCAGCAGCTCCTGCGCCTGAGCTTAGATAGAGCTCTGGGAGAGAGTTTCCCACCCCCTCCCTGGAAATGCCTCAGAGGTGACTAGCACTGCTCTGCCCAGAGGGCGCTGTGTTTTAGGGGCTTCCCTGAGGTTGAGACTGAACAGTAAAGGCAGCACAAAGCCCAGCCTATATGTCCCGGTGGGGCGTGGATGTCTGCAGCAGGTGACATGAAAAGCCCCTGTGCTCAAACTGGAAGTGTCTGCCAGGAACTGTGGTCCCTAGTTCAAAGGTTCCGCTTCTCTGGGACTTCCTGGAGCTGAGTTCCACTCCCTCCAGCTAAACTAGGCAGTTTGTGTTGCCTTGGGCCGTATCCACCCACTTGTCAATCTCTTAACTATTCTCAGGAGGTAGCTGAGACCACACCGCCTGGTGCCAAGATCTGCTGAGTCACCTCCAGGGTCCTAAAAAATCTAATCTATCTGAGTTTTTAACGTATTTTGGCTTTCTCTTCTGAACTGCTAAATAATTAGCAGAGAAGAGCTAACAGCCTGTGCCAGATTCCTTTATCTCAGTGGCTTCTCTGATCCCAGAGCCCTTCCCAGCGTGATCGGCGCAGTATGCTAGGACCCAGCTGTCTGTGCTGGCTTCTCTTCTTCCTCCCCTGGGAACTGACCTTTTCTGTTGAAACTCCAGATTCTCTTCAGCTGGTAAGTCATGCTTCCAGTCCTTGTGGTATCTATCAGTCCAGGGCTATTTCTGAGGCTGATTTATCTAATTGGTTGTGAGGGAGTGAAGACGTTCACAGAGTTGTGTGTTTCTTCTCTGCCATCTTGGCTCTGCCCTAGAGATCATCTTTTGAAAGAGATCCCAAAATAAAAACATCCAGGAATATTATTGCCAAATTATGGAAGTTCCAGGTCAAGAAAAAAATATTACAAGCATCTGGTAAGGAACTATTCAAGTATAATTGAGCCATAGTCAGAATAACACAAGATTTAGCAGCTTCTAGATTAAAAGACCAAGGGATTTAGAATATCCAGAAAACAATGGAACTAGGATTACAACCAAGAATCACTTAGCCAGCAAAAATGAATATAATCCTTCAGAGATAAAAATGGTCATTCAATGATATAGAGGATTTTCAAACATCTGTGTTGAAAAGACCAGAGCTGAATAGAAAATTAAATTTTCAAATACAGAACTCTGAAGAAGCATAAAGAGGTAATTATAAAGGACTTAATAAGATTTATCAGTTTACATTCCTACATGAGAAGTTGATACTTATAACTCATTAGAATTTTCTCATTATTGTAGAATTTAGAAAGAGTATATATAGACAGAGGACACATATCTGAGTTGAACATGAAGGGTTGATATCTTTTTTAATGTTCAAATTAAAGGATGAGAGAAGAATGTACTGGGAGAAAAGGAAAAGAAAAAGAGGAATGGTGAAGATTATCTGCCCTAAAAAAGAAACAAGAAAAAAGCTTTTATATTAGAAGGGAATAAAACTAAGAGAGGATAAAAGATTGAACCTTACTTTTATCAGCATTGGCTCAAAAATTAATAACATATCTACTGAAGAGAGATAGAGAAATCTATTTTACTTTGCAGGAAAATAGGAGAGGAAAGGGATCTGGAATGGTGGGAGGGTAATAAAAAACATATTGGGGGATGAAGTGGTCAGTAGCAAAACTGAGAGACAAGGTGAAAGGAGAGAGAGAATACACAGTTACCCATCGTAATTGTAAAAATTAATTTTGAAGCTAACTAATCTGAAAAATCTTTATTTCTCAGAGACAAATGAGTCAAATTTATTTAAAAAAAAAATAACAGGCATGCCCCAGTTGATAAATAATAAAAACTATGATCTGTGCTCAAAGGGCTTTAAATTAATGCATATCCTTCCACCTAATAACACCACTATTTGTCATGAATACCAAAAAAGGGGAAAAAAAGGAAAGTGACCTATATGTACAAAATATTAATAGCAACTCTCTTCTCAAAATAAAAATATTGAATATTGAGGAAATACCCATCAATTGGGGAATGACTCAACAAATTGTGGTGTATGTTTATGATGGAATAATATTGTTCTATGGGAAATTATGAGCCGAACTCTCATGACAAAAAAAAATCTTGAAAGTCCTCCATGAACTTTCAAAGTGAAAAATACAGTTTACAAAGTAATAGCCATATTCTGGGATGACAAGCTGTGAAAGACTTTACTATTCCCAGTAGTACAGTCATCCATGACTATGAAGGAGTTATGATGAAAATTCCTATTCATACTCAAAGAAGAAACTTATTGTGTTTGAATACAAATTGAAGCATTCTCTCTCTCTCTCTCTCTCTCTCTCTCTCTCTCTCTCTCTCTCTCTCTCTCTCTCTCCCTCCCTCCCTCCCTCCCTCCCTCCTTCCCTCCTTCCCTCCCCCTCCCTCTCTCTCTCTCTCTCTCTCTCTGTCTCTCTCTGTCTGTCTCTCTCTCTCTCAACTTAATTTTTCTTGAGGATTTTATTTTCATAAGGGTGGGATATCTCTGTTTTTTTCTACAACTTGACATTTATGGAAACCTTTTGTATAATTTCATATGTATTTTCTTAATTATGGATGGAGATAAGGGAGAGAACTTAGAACTCAAAAAATTTTAAAACAAACGTTAGAAAAATTGTTTTGAACCTAACTCGGGAAAGATATTAAATAAATAAAATAAATTTTCAAATTAAAATAAATATGATTTCCCACGCCTTAAAAATATTCCAAAGAACTTTTTCTAGATAATTTTTATGCCCCTGTCATATTTTCCCGTTTATTATTCTAATATTTTGCAGATACTATACAGTACTGATGTACTGTTTTCATCTTTGCATTTCAAGAACTGTGTAGTTACTAGCTCATGGTAGACATTGTAACATTCTCTCCAAAATGTAATGTTTTCTTCTTGGATTTTCTTGGGGGTCTCTGGGAGCAGCCTTTGTTTCAGTTCAGTAATCACCACAAGCACATCCAGGGTTAAAGTCCAAATCCTTTATTGTCTCTTTCAAAGTCCTATTTCCTTCACTTGGGGCTCGGCTAGTTTTCTGGAGGCCTTCCTCTCACCTTGGTTCCAAGAGCTTGAGCTTCTGCCTCCTTTGCCCTCTGAATCTCTCCAAATATCCAAAAGTTTGTGCTTCAGCCTCCAACTACCACAAAGGCGGACGATCGAATGAATCTGTCTCAGCCTCAGAGAGCTTCTAGTGTACTTGTCTTTTCTGGCCCTGAGAGCTTTTTGCTTATATGCCTAACACTGAGTATAAACCAATCATTATATCACTAGGAAACCATTATTTATTATCGGATTAAATCAATGCTAAACTAGATTTAACTATTGCCTCCTCAATTCCACTTAGTACCTTGTTTCAACTTCTGGCCCATAACATCTCCTGTAGGATTAAATCAATCATACTGAACCATGTTAAATTAGATAACTATTGTCTCTATTAATTCCACTGACTTAGTACCTTGTAAGAATCCTTTGTTTCAAGTTCAGAGTTCTGGCCCATAACAACATATGAAACAAATATTTGTTGAATCGATCTGAAATGAATCTTTTACCTCAATTAAAACTTCAGAATTCTCCTGTTTCTCTTCCTGTTGCAGACTGCATCACTCATGGTCCCTTTTCTTAACCAATCCTTAAGAGACAATACTTGGACCAACATTTTACAACTCAATATTGTCAAATTCACAAATAGATTGATTGAATCACAACAAAAATGACTGAAATTTATATAGTTTCAGTGTTGTATAATTAGTAGAATACCAGACTTAAAGCCAGGAAGACTTGAGTTCAAATCCTAAATCATATATTTACTAGTTGTATGACCCTTTGCAAGTCACTTAATTTATCTAAGCATCTATTTCCTTATCTATAAAACATGTCTATATATTTGTATCTTTATATAAATATACACACTCATATACAATGTCTCTCTATATATGCATCTACCTAGTAAGTTTGTTTTGTTCTAAAATGCAATAATATACACAGAGTGACTCACAGACATTGAAATGTTTTATAATCACCATCTATAACACCTTCACATCTGCACACAGATCCTTAATAGGATCTCATTTTGAAACTTGCAATGATTTTATAATGAAAGTACTATAAATATTATTATCATGATTTTAAAAATACAAAAAAGGTCAAATGGTAATATTTGGATTTGTTCTTAGTCATAAAATTAGTAAGCACTGGGACAATGTCAGAATCCAGATGTTTTTGAATGTAAATCTTTCACTACATTAGTAATCAGGAAAATATTCACAGATATCATCTTACAGAGAAATACAATTCATGTTAATTATGAAATAGCAATGAATTTATTTAAAACATTCCTTTTTAAATGCTACCTCACAGACACCTAAAGGTCAGAACAATGGCTAAGTAAGAGTAAAAGCTCTTGTATAAGTCCAACTCTACATCATTACTTTAAATAATTAGAAACGAATAAAATAATCTTAAAAGATAACTATTAATGAATGGATAAAGAAGCAAATACTTGAAAGATAATTTCCATTGGTAGTGCAAGGTAAAGTGACATATATATATATATATATATATATATATATATATATATATATATATATACAAATACATACATACATACACACACACAGAGGAAATGAGCAAGCAAATCTAGAAAAATGGAAATATGAACAGAGAATGATGGATTTCTTCAGACATTTTTTTTTCCTGAGGCTGGGGTTAAGTGACTTGCCCAGGGTCACACAGCTAGGAAGTGTTAAGTGTCTGAGACCAGACTTGAACTCGGGTCCTCCTGAATTCAAGGCTGGTGCTCTATCCACTGCACCACCTAGCTGCCCCCTGAGAGAATGATGGATTGATAAATAAGCAGATAAAAGAGATAAAAGAGAGACATGGATAGATGGATAAATGGATAGATATTTGCAAATATACATATATATATATGTGTGTGTGTGTGTATATATATATATATATATATATATATATATATATATATATATATATATATATATATATTAATACATACATACAGATACATTATTTATTAAGTGCCTATTCATTGCTAAATAGTGGGAAAAAATAAAATAAATCAAGGTAACTTGGCAAGTAATGTTATATTTGGTATATCATGTGATAAATTTTATGTGGATTATTCTGCTTTGAAATTACCTCTTTCATTTACCTTCCTTTCCTAGAATTCCTGGAAGTTTTCCGAATATCAAAGGGCCAATCTTTTGATGGTGAAAAGTTGTAGATGGAAAACGAAAGCCAGCTCAAGATTTTATGGTCCCTTACAGGTCTCCATTTATTCTTTTCAGGTAATGGCTATCCTGTTCCATAAGATATTACAGCCCAAATATTACTCACTCTACAAGATGGGTGGTTTAAAGAAGAGACTATTATTCTGCCAGAAGTTACATGCTGAAAACTCTTGTCCTATTTTACAATTTCCAAGCCAAAATCCTTTAAACTCAGAATCAAGAGACCTAGTGACAAATCCCACTTGCAAAAATGTTTTCTGTTTTACCCCATCTCCAAAATTACATTGCTATCTTCAAAGATGTAGTTATTCAGAGTAGGCTTAAAAATTGTCATTTTTAATTAACAAATATTGTTTTTCTAGAGGGTTATAGGATTTTGAATAGTCACAGATTGTTATGCAATGAATAATAAATTCAAATCATAGTAAGAGCTACAGAGCTAATTTTTGATTCCCGTGTAATTGTAGTTTAAAGCTCTTTGCATAAACTTGATGAGGACAGATACCTATATAATTAAAACAATCATACAAAGGAAGTGATAGTGCAACAATTTGAGCCCATATTAAACTACATGAGAAAATCCAAGTGGATTTAGAAAAGCTTTTTTTAAAAAATTAATTTATTTCAGCTATAAAATCACTGAAACAGGGAATAGATGACCAGAACAAGACAAATGAATATCCATTTCTGGAGACTTTTGGGGAAAAAGTCCAAATGTCATAGATCAAAATAATTCAAGGTAAAACTCAAGACTGTTTGTTTACATATATAAGATGCATGATGCAATTTCTTCTTTGTTAGGGACACAATGGTATGGCAGAAGGAACCTTGAAAGAGAAGGCATAAGACTGTACTTTTAGTTTTGGTTCTGCAATGAACTTGCACTAATCATTTCCTTTCTCTAGGGCTCAGTTTCTTAATTTGTAAAAACAAATGAGTTGGATTACATGATATCTGAGACCTTTGTGGGTTTTCTGTGGCATTTATAAAGAAGGCAAGAAGTCAAATTTGTATTGGAAGATAGAGACTCTAGACAGGTGGTCCTCAACTTTTTAAATAGGGCCAATTTACTGTCCCTCAGACAGTTGGAGGGCCGGACTATAGTAAAAACAAAAGCTCACACTGTGTCTCTGCCCCTCAGCCTATTTGCCATAACCCGGCGGGCAGCATAAACTTCCTCAGTGGCCACAGTTTGAGAACCCCTACTCTAGATGAATGGAGTGGAAGAGAAAATAAGAGGACATTTAGTTTAATAATTCTCTTTAAACATTTAAAAGGTTTTCTTGAGGGAAAGGGTCTGGACTTTTTCTGCTTGGTCTTAGAGAATTAAGATAAGCTGATGGTTTGCAGAGAGATAGAATTTGTAGCAATTTAAATTATCCAGTATGAAAATAGCTTGCCCTGAACATTAGTGGGTGACTCCTCCTTGGAGTTCATCCATGGGAAATTTAATGATTCTTTATTAAAACTGATGTAGAAAAGATTGTCTATTATGCATGGCACTCAATGAACTCTGATATGCATTCTATCTCTGAAATTCTCCTTGCCCAGCTAAGAATGTATCTAGAATCTTTAATTCAAATCAAGGCCATGCATTTTAGAAGAGTCTTTTAAAAAGTAAACACCTTGAGTGGCAGAAAAGGATTCCTTTCAGTTGTTAATAGTCTATGATCTAAAAGGGCAATCAAGACAGAGGGAACAGTCTGAGATAAACAATTTGCTTACTAATGGAAGCTTTCCCTTTGGAAAAGTGCCCTCATCCCTCCTCTCCTCTACTTTGCTCTCTTCCCTACCTTTACTTCCCCTCCCCTCTTTTTTTCTCTTCTCTGTTTCTTCTATTTTCTCTTCTCTTCCCTTCTCTTCTCTCTTCTTTTCTCTCAACTAAACTCTATATATTTTCATTTTGTGACTGTCTTTAAAAAGAAAAGAAAAGGTGATACTAGAAGATTTTTCAGTTTTCTGAGATTTAATGGAACTGTTTGCTTATGTATGTATGGAGAATTCTGTGGCAAGCAAGCAAGCAAGCAAGAAAGAAAGAAAGAAAGGCTGTCCTTATTTGTTTGAATGCTTTTGTTTTCTATTTGTTTTTTTACTTGTGGGCTGTGATGTTTGCTGTTAATTATTCTTTTGAAAATGGTGAAAAATGTCAACACAATATTTGTCCTTGGTTATTTCAAAGCACCAGTTGACAAATTTTGGCTAAATCTTTGTAATATTTATTGAATACAGCTTTTCTTGGTCCTCTGAGTTATTTCATATTTTACAGAATGCTTTTTTCTCCTTTCCTTCCCTCAAGTCTTTTCTTAGGGAATATTCAAGGTGTATGTTCTGACAAGAAACAAACAGATTTAGCAAAGTGAGCTCACCCAGAGCCCAAGCTCTGAAAAATTGGTGGTTACAACTTGGCCTCTTGTGGATGGCTCAGGAAAAAAGTCAACTAGTGGGGAGTGAAATTGGTAGGTTTCAACACTGATGGAAATTTCATTAGGAGAGTGTGAGAAGATAAATATGGTCTTTAAATGTTTCTTTACTATCTGCCAAATGGCCACAAGCTGATTCCTCACTGAATCCATTTTGATGTAAGAGATATTTCAATCTACAAACCGGAAAAATGTTACTAAAAATATAAAATATAAAAATATGTCCTATGCTTTCTGTTCTCTCTAGGCTGTGTCTAAATTAGATCCCATTATAATAGTAGTTGGCTCACCCCCCTTTTCAGGATTTTGCTCTTAAGCACTTGCTTTGCCCTGCATGGTGCTTTGGACATGGTTAGCTCATAATTAATGCTTCAAAAATGAATGAATAAGTGAGTGGATGAATAATGAACAAAATTCATAAAAGAAAATATTTAGTATGGCACAAAGCAAAAGACTTTGTGCTTGCAATGGAAAAGGCTCTAGATGAAGAGTCTAAATACTTGTGTTTACATCCTTTTGTTTGATACACTAGATATTGATATCAAACAAGTAATTTTATCCCTCTTGGGTTCAGTTTTTCATCTGCAAAATCAGGGGTTCATTTCTTCATTGAGATAGCAATCAGTCAGTCCATAAACATTTACAAGGTATTTATTATGAGCCAAGAGCAAAAAGAGCAAATGGTGGTGGTGACTACATGGAGGAAAATGAGATTTAAGGCAAGTAAAAGGATAGTAAGAAGGGGAAGTAATTAAGATCTATAGACATCAAGGAAACTTTATTTCGACCCTAGAGATAATAAAGAACCACTAAACTGGGAAGGGAGAAGGTAGGGGAAATATGCTTGAAGTTCATGAATATATGTATAGATCTACCATCGATCTATGCTTTAGGAAAAGGAGAAAATATCTTGGCTGGTAAATGGAGGAAAGATTAGACTGCCAGGACTCTTGAAGTTGAGAGAGCAATTAGAAGGCTACTACATTTTTCAAGGTAAAAGTGATAAGGTTGTATGAGTAGGGAAGGAGTCAAATAGGAAGTTAGACTTGGGAAGGTAAAAGAGATCTTGTAATATCTTGACTAAGTGGGGTAAATGAATTTGAAGAATTAGTAGTTACACTACTGGAAAGCTGGAAAGACATAAGGAAGTAAAAAGCTGAGTATAATAAAGATTTGTACATGAGGATCTGGGAGCTTAGAATCAGTGGAATGGAGAGTATAAGGGAATTATGAGAATATAAACCACATAGCAAAATAGGGTACCAGTGGATAGAAGAGTGTTCAATGAGGGACAAAATTCGAGATCCTCCTATGAGGTTATACATACTAAAAATGAAAGATGTTGGTTCCTGTAAGATCCAAGGAAGCCCACATCATAGTAGGCAAGACATGATAGTTAATGAGTTTGATTGACTTAGAAAAGAAAGTTAATATGAAATTATTTCTAGAATAGGGGAGTATCAAAGTAATTGTCAGTACATGGAGAAGAGAATGCTTTTGAGCTATGTTATTAATTTTTATTCAGTTTTAAAGATTATTTCCAAGCAGAGAGATGGAGGGAAGAGGAGGGAGGGAGAGGCAGAGAGAAAGAGAGAGTGACAGAGACAGAAAGAGCAGACACTCTCTGAATTGTTATCATCAACTTTATACACTAATTTCTGAAAATGTCTTATGTTATAATATTAAGATTTTTTTTTAATCCTTGGCTTTGCTATTGAATTTGGTTATTGGTCAACAAGCTTAACAAAGATTCTGTGACAGTAGAGAGATCATCAGGATTAGTCTAGTCTTTACAGAACTTTAGAGAAAGAAAGGACCAACCTCTTCTATTATTCATGAGTAAACTAAGGTCCTAAATAGTAAAACAAATTGTGTAAGATCACATTGACAGAAAACAATTTTGAATACAGGTTTTCTATCTTTGAGGCTTATTGTCTTTATAATAATAATAACTATTAAAATATATTTATAAGGAGAGGGGGGTCTCTACCCCAATTAATTATAGGAAATTTTACCAAAAATACTCAGTAAAAATAAAGTAAGTGTGAATATCTTTTAAAAAAGATCAGAGAGCCTTTGATTCATTAGATTCATTACATGTCACATAGGATATATATTGCAATTAACAGAAATAGTAGGAGCCAGGTAATTGAGTGTAGTTGAATTAAATATCAAGAAAAAAATTGCCTCTAGGGAAGTGTGCTTATATTTTTTTCTCTCTCTCTTCTCACTCCCTCCCCTTTGATCAACAAATGACCTTATTTAAAAGATAGAAGGTTAGATTAGAAAATATGAATTTCCTATCTGATTCAGTAGCAATGTATCTGCAAGCCAGTAGCAGTGTTCTTGGAGTAAAAAGAGTATCTATATCAAGAGTTGAGAGGCATATCAAGGAAAGGCAGTATCAGAATTCTTTGAGAACATTTGGCTCTTGAAATTTGACAGAGATCTACACATAAAGGAATGTTTTATAAAGACTTCTCAAATAGATAAAAGGACTTGCAGGAACTAGAAGTTATTTTTTACTCTTTTAAAATGAGTCTTTTTGAAAAAGAGATTTATTCATGCTAGGGAGAGTTTACCCTCTAGTTTAGAGGGATTTTTTAAAATAACAAATGTCCTTGCTGAATCTGTTTAATATTAAAGCTTTCTAAAAATAAAAATAAAAACATTAATTAATTATGGTTATTAATCAATGGGCTGGACACTGGTAAAGATTCATACTGAACAATGTGAGAAAATTTCCAGCTTTACATATTTACCAATAGAAGCCCAATAGGAGAAGTAGACACAGATCACCAGTCCAAATGTTGAATGGGGAAAGTGACCCCAATGCAGTAGTACCTTATCTGAATATTTATATTTATATAGAATTTTTAAGATTTACAAAGAATTTTCATGGAAGTATGCTGAATTAATTTGGACAGTAGTTATTCCCATTTTATAGATTAAAAAACAGACTGGGAGCACTTAAGTGAGCTGTCCATGTTCATAGAGCTAATAAGTTAAAGCTTATTATTATTCTGCATTGAGATACAATCAGAATATCACATATGCTCTTATAGTTATATCTAACTACTTCCTTATTAGAGCCCTATCTCTGGTCATTTTGGTTTATTAATGATAATTAACATTTCCTGTGCCATATAATTTCTGATTAGTTATTTATTTTATTTCTTTAGATTAGAATGTAATTTTTCTATATCATTTCCCATTATATTCTCCTTCTTAATAAAACTCATCATGATCTTTATCATACATGCTACAATTCTCTCTTATCATTGGCCAAAAGGAACTTTTACTTCCTCTGTGCTCCAGTAACACTTTGGTTGTACATCTCTGTTGGTTTCCAAAAGTACTTACTGCTGGAACCAAGATGGCAGAGAACAGACAGCTCATTGTCCGAGCTCTTCCTGACTTCCCTCAGATCATCACCAGACCAAGTATCTGAATAGGTTCTCAAGTGACAGAACCCACAAATTTCCAGCATAAGGTAGTTTGGAACAATTTTAGGAAAGGTCTTTCTCAATCCATGCAGTCCCCACTGCCCAGGATTGCAAATCAGTGCAAGCAAGCTTGAACACAAGTGCAATTCAAGGAGACCCAAGATGGAGAGGCTTCCACACAATGAGAGAATCTTATGGGAGTCTTGTAGCCAAAATGCATCAATGTTGGCTCCCTGTCCTGTCATAAGTCAGTGGAGCAACAGATTAGCTGTGAGACTTCAAATAAGAAGGAAGCCAGCAGCCCTGGCCCCAGGGCAGCATGAAGCCACTGTCACCTATAAAGGAAGCTTGGGACAATCTCCCCTTGTCCATAAAAGGTACCTTAACCTTTAAAAATAAGCAAAAAAGTTCTAACCATAGATAGCTTTTATGGAGACAGGCAAGAACAGACCTGAAATCCTGAGCACACAAAGGTAAAACATCCCCAGATGAAGCCGAAAAGAGTGATGAGAGTTGGTCTCCATCTCACAAGGCTCTCTTGGAAAAATTCAAAGATCTTAAAAGATAGTTAGAATTAAAATGGGAAAAGTAAATGAGAGCTCTGGGAAAGGAAACACAGAAATTGTCTGAAAAAAATCGTTCCTTAAATAAAAGCCTTGACAAAATAGAAAAAGAAAAAAAAATCCTTGAAAAACAGAATTTGTGAAATGGGAAAAAAATCTAATGAACAAAAAAAAAATCATTTAAAAGTTTAATTGGCCAAATGCACAAAGGAGATAAAAAGGCTTACTGAAGAAAATAATTCACTGAGAATTATAATTGAACAAGTAGAAGTGAATGACTCAATGAGACATCAAAAATCAGTCAAACAAAACCAAAAAAAAAAAAAAAGAAAAAGAAAAAGAAAAAGAAAAAAGAAAAAAAAAAAGAGAGAGAAAGAAAAAATAGAAGAAAATGTAAAATACTTCATTGGAAAAACAACTGACCTGGAAAATAGATCTAGGAAAGATTATCTAAGAATTATTGAATTTCTGAAAAACCATAATGAAAAAAAATACTAGACATCATCTTTCAGAAAATCATCAAAGAAAACTGCCCAAATGTCCTAGAAACAAAGGGTAAAATAGCTATTGAAAGAATTCACCAATCACCTCCTGAAAGAGAGCCCAAAATGAAAATTCCAAGGAATATTTTAGATAAATACAAGAATTATTAAATCAGAAAAGATGGACATTCAATGAAATAGGGCATTTTCATTTATTTTTGAAGAAAAGACCATAGCTGAACAACAAATTTGATCTTCAAATACAAAACTGAAGAGAAGCATAAAAAGGTAAAAAGTGAAGAAAAGTCCATGTTTTTTAAAGTTAAAAATTTTACACCCTATATGGAAACAGAACACTTTTAACTCCTAAGAACTGTTTTTCTGTTGTAGTTATAGAGAATGCAGGCATAATTTGACTTTTTTGTGATGAAATAAAAAAGAAGATATGGGTGGAAAAGGGATTATATCCAAAGACTAGAGAAGAGAAGGTAAAATGAGATAATTACATCACATAAAGAATCAAAAAAAGACTTACTACAATTGAGGGGACAAAATGAGGTGGCTCAGCATTGTGTGAGAATCTTAATCTCATCTGATTTGTCTCAAAGAGAGAATATCAGATATATTTAGTATAATATAGAAACTTGTCTCCTTCTATAGGGGAGTAGGAGGAGAAAGGGGAAAGGAAAGAGAGATAATAGAAGGAAGAATAGAAGTGTAAGGACAAAGGGATAAGAAAGGGGGGAGCAGCTGTAAAAGGAGAGGGCAGAGTAGGGGAATTGGTGGTCAGAAGCAAAATACTAATGAGAAGAGAAAGGGGAAAAGAAAATATAAAAATATAACATGGGGAAAATAAGATGGTAGGAAATACAGAATTAATAATTTTAGCTGTGAAGGTGAATGGGGATGGAATCTCTCATAAAACAGAAGCAGATAGTAGATTGGATTAAAAGGCAGAATCTTACAATGTGTTGTTAAAAAGAAACACATTTAAAGCAGAGTGATACATACAGAATAAAGTTAAAAGGCTGAAGCAGAATTTATTATGCTTCAGTTGAAATAAAAAAAAATCAGGGGTGGCAATCTTGATCTCAAATAAAAAACAAGCAAACATAGATCTAATTAAAAGAGAGAAGGAAGAAAACTGAATCTTTCTAAAAGATGTCACAAATAATGAAGAAATAATAATACTAAACATGAATGCACCAAGTGTTATGCCATCCAAATTACTAGAGAAATTAAGAAAGCAGCAAGAAAAATTATACTGCAAAATTATACTAGTGGGAGATTTTAAACTTGCTCTATCAAAAATAGACAAATTAAATCACAAAATAAGAAAGAAGTTAAGGAGATAAATAGAATTTTAGAGAAATTAGATATGATATACATTTGGAGAATATTGAATGGAGATAGAAAAAATATATAATATTTTTCTCAGTGGTACAAGGAACCTACAAAAAAATTGAATATGTATTAGGACAAAGAAACCTCAAAATCAAATGCAGAAAGGCAAAAAATAGTATATGCATCTTTTTCAGATTGATGATATTTATAATTGAGGTACCTAAATGAAGTTAGGGTTAATTGAGGTCTAGTGGCAGGTTCGGGATACAGGGAGTCAAATAGAGCTCCCCTGCAATCCCTTTGGATTTGGCACAAGGATACAAAGTTAAATGAGGTCCAGTAGCGGCACAAGAGTTCCCTGTAAAGGAATTTACAGACTGGAAAACCTAGATTGATAAAAGAGGTTTATTATGGGGTTTAGAAGTAAGGTTAACAGGTGTTAGGTAAAGAGAGGAGGGCAACAGAACCAGGTGGTTCCAGTGAGCAGAAATCCTTTGACATGGCAGGCATAAGGCTGCCATGTTTGGTTCCTCTGCAAAGAGAAAACTCCAGCTTGGCTCTTTTATAATAGGAGGCTTTGGCTACAAACTGAAAGGGGCTTGTGGGTGGAATCTCAGGTTGGCTCTGGGCTGAGTTTCAGCCAGGGTTAGAATTTGAATTGAATTCAATGGGTTTCAGGACTGATCCAGATAAAGATGAAACTGTTTGTGCTTAGGGTGGAGCCTGCCTCCCTGATTCCCTGGAGGTTTTCTCTTTTTAAGAGTTTTGGGGTTTCCTTGTAAGACTATGATATAATAAAAATTATATGTAACGTGTCAGGAGAAAAATAGACCAAATATTAATTGGAATCTAAACAATCTAACCCTAAAGAAGCCGTGGTTGAAACAACAAATCAGAGATACAATTGAAAATTTCATTCAAGAGAATATTAATAGTGAGACAACATGCCAAAATTTATGGGATGTAGCCAAAGCAGTTCTTAGGGGAAGTTTTACGTCTCTAGATACTTACTAGTATAAAATAGAGAAAGAGAAGATCAATGAATTTGACATGCAGATAAAAAAGCTAGGGGAAAAAACAACAACAACAACAACAACAATACCAAATTTGAAATTTTGAAAATAAAAGGGGAGATTAATAAAATTGAAAGTAATAAAACTATTGAACTAATAAACAAAATTAAAAGTTGGTTTTATGAAAAAAATAAAATAAACATTTAGTTAATTTGATTAGAAAAAGGAAAGAATAAAATCAAATTGTTAGTATCAAAAATAAAGACAGTGAACTTTCCATCAGTGAAGAGGAAATTAGAGCAATAATTAGAAGCTATTTTGCTCAACTGTATGACAATAAATCCGATGTTCCAAGTGAAATAGATGAATACTTAAAAACATATAGATTGCCCAAATTAACAGAGGAGGAAATATAAATTGCTTAAATAGTTCCATTTTAGAAAAAGAAATTGAACAATCTCTGAAGGACTTACTATGTATGAAGTTATAGTTTTCATCTTGGGGAATAGCAAGAAATGAAACAAGTTATTGTCATTTATGAACACTAAAACTTATGTGTTTATATTGATATCAGTGCTGAAGATTTCAACTGCAGTAAGAAATACAAAGTACAAATGAAGTTAGAGAGGAAGGAGAAAAGACCCCCACCCCCAGCTGGCTGGATCAAAGAAGACTCCTCAGATACAATAGTCTTTAAGTATGATTTTGAAGGGCAGCTAATTGATGAGCTATTCGAGGGGCACAGAGTACAGCGCCTGAATTCATGAAAACTCATCTTTCCATGTTCAAATCTGGTTTACAACACTTACTAGATCTGTTAACCCTGTTTGCCTCAGTTTCCTTATTTGTAAAATGAATTTGCAAAGGAAGTGGCAAACTACGCTAGAATCTTTACCAAGAAATCCTCAAATTGATTCATAAAGAATCAAGCATAACAGAAAAAAATAAAAATAAAAACAAAAGGCTTTGAAGGATTAGCAGAATGTGAATGAGGTGGCTCAGCATTGTGTGAATATATTAATTTTATCTGATTTGTCTCAGAGAATATCAGAAATATTTAGTATAATAAAGAAACTTGTCTCATCCTATAGAGAAGTAGGAGAAGAAAGGGGAAAGGAAAGAGAGGAAAGGTAGAGGATAGAAGGAGACATTATTCCACACAAAAAGAATTGAAATAACCATAGTAATAACTAAAAACTAATTTCCCTCCAGAACTGATAGAATTCAAAGTCCTCTTCTTGTAACACCCCTGGGGAACAGAAACATTATTTCTCCTATCTTCAAGGTGATGAAAGTAAAGGTGAGAAAGAGGAGATTACACAATTATTAAATGCCAGAGTCAGAATTCAAACTCAGACCTTCCAGATTTTACAGTAAGTAATAAGCAGCTTAAAGCTCCATGATTATTTCATAACGTGCAGTGTTTGTTTTGTTCACTGACTAGCCATAAAAGTTTTTGCAAGCCCCCAAACCACTTCATAATTATGGTCTAAAAATGTATATGGTTTCTGCTTAGAGAGACAGAGAAAAAGAAAGAGAGAAAAACAGATAGAGAAAAAGAGAGAGATAGAAACAGAGAAATGGAGAGAAAATGTATTAAAATAGTTTCTTTAGTGGTATATAATTGCTTTAATATGTTATATATGCATAATATGTGACTATATGTATACTTATACATATTATTATTTCCTCTTTAATAAGACTGTGCATATTTTAAGTATAATATAAGTTTATTTCCATAGAAATTCAAAACTTTGATAGTGATGACACAAAAGGATTTTTTGGTGTTTATGCAACAATGACATTAAATTGTGACCACTTTTGGTTAAATGTAAGAGGTTTTTGAAGTTTTTCAACTTGTCACCAAATTGTTATCAAACAAGCACAAAGGTTGGTATTTAAGTATAAATCACTTCCACAATGACTATACGATGTCTGCAATAACTTATTTGCATTTTGTATACCTGATTACCTACATCATTTTTTCTATTATTCTACTATCCAACATTATGTGTAACTATGTGATCAAGATGACATATTTCAAAGGGGTCTGTTGTCAACATTGATCAGTAAATCAGGAGAATTTCTATGAAAGTGTAGTCAGTACAACAGTGGTAGAAAAGAAGAAAATCATGGCTGAAGAGTTTATTTTATTACAAAGGTTAGTTACATAAATATTAAAAACAAAGCAATATATGAAATTTAAGTATATTTATGCTGTTATACAGTTCTGATGATGAACCAGGAGAAAGGAAAATAGTTTAACTAGTAATTCATTTTGCTGATTGGTTCTAATCTCAATGATTGCATATTGATTAGGTAGTTAAAAATAAACAAAACAAAAAGAATTTCCATTTGACAAAAAGAAAAATTGTGTAATGCTGAGCACAGTACCTGACACATGGTAGGTGCTTTATAAATGCAAATTTATTGATTGATTCTTCTACTTTTTACAGAATAAAGTTGATGGGCATCCAAATTTAAGATTGTGTTTGGTATTGGACCAAGTATTAAAAACTTTTGTCTAAATTTGAAATTGTTTATATATGATTATGTTAAATTAAACATTTCCTTAGTTATAATCTTTTCATTATAATATAATATATACCACAAAATATATAAAATAAAGAAATTTAAAATGAAATCTTGGAGATGATAGCATATGAGGCATTGCTACATTTCTTAATTTCATTCTTATAGAACGACCTATATAAAATATTTCTATTTATTTTATAGTTATAGTTTTATAATTTTATGTTTAAGAATTTTTACAATTTTATGTAAAATATATTTTATAAATATACAAATAAATTTTATAAATTTATAAAAATTATTATATATAATATAGATTTTTTGTGGGGGAGAAATGTTTCCACTGCAGATATTGTAAGTACCACACATATGTTCACACATATGAATATCATTAGAAGTATATTAAATTATCGGGGGGTTCGCAATCATTTTTTTTTTGTAAAACTAAAAGAATAATAAAAACATTGGAAATGACTGCAGTTGAGGAAAAGAGACAATATTGTCAAAATAATGATTGTTTATCAAAGTATGGAATGATGACACTGAATCTAGATAATGTAGAAAAAATGAGTGATAAGCAAGGGCTTACCACAGACAGATCCATTCATTTTTCTTCTCATTTTCTCACTTGAAATCCATTCTCAAAAGTTCATTATGACAACATTTTAAGCCATGTGGGACATACAAAGATAAAGAGGACAGAATTATTTTATACATTTTAAAGTAAGAACTCAAAACATTTTTATTCTGTTCTTTCTTTTACAACTATAATGTACTAAATTGTCCAAAGATGAGTGAAAGGACTATCATTTCAATGGCATAGGGTAACACTCAGATGAAAAAAATTCCTTCTACCAATGCAAATCAATACTTATTTTATAACTGAAGTCTTAAATCAAGAGTTATTTATATTTTGCATATGAATCATGGACCTCTTTGATAGTCTTGTGAAGCCTATGAAACCCTTCACAGAATAAGGATTTTAAATATCTGAAATAAATTAAAATTTTTATTTAGTGATTAGTAAAGATAAATATATAATTTTCCCTTACATATTCACAGATTACTTAAATCTATTCATGGATAATGTGTGAGTGTGTGTGTGTGTGTGTGTGTGTATGTGTATATATATATATAATGTATAAATATGTTTAGGGACCCCAGATTTAAAAAGCCTTATTTTTAAAAATTAATAATTCCTTCCTTTAAAGAAATATCTAAAGCACTGAGAGGTTAAAGTCCTTGAACAAGACCATATAGTCAGTATATGTGACAAGTTGAAATTGAAACCAGGTATACCAGACCACGTTGTCTATCAAATAAAAATCAAATAAGTAGATGGCATTTCTAAAGGTCTTTAAATTTTGCAGGATAACTTACATGTATTGTCTTCATTGGACTTAGAAGAATTATGCTAACCATTATTATCTAAATTTTATAAAAAAATTGAGACTGTGAAAGTTAAATTAATCTCTTCATAATCATATAGTAATTAAATATATATTGAGGCAGAATTTGAATTTGGGTTTTCTTGACTCCAGTATCAGGGTTCCATGACAAGGAGAAAAGAAAATTAATGGTTTCTCCAGCAATTTAGAAAGACTATACTAGTTTGTTGTTTATCTCTAATTTAAATAAATCCTAACACAAATATGAAATTCGCAACAGATTCATATAAGATTTCCTGCTTTTCTTGTCAGGAAGTAAGTCATGACTTATGAGTTCTATATTCACTGCTCTAAAATGAGTTCAATATAGCTAAAGGAAACACAGTCATCATATGTTCCATTCACAAGTAGTGGATGACAGCAAGGGATGAGGCATGAAACTCCAAATAACTCCTAGAGTAAAGCCATCAGGTAAATAGATGGAGGGATGGATAGATAGATAGATAGATAGATAGATAGATAGATAGATCAGATAGATAGATGGATCGGATAGATGGACAGATATAGATAATGTTGTTTTTCAGTCATTTAAGTTCTGTCTGACTCTGTAACCCATTTGGGTGCTTTATTGGCAAAGAAACTGAAGTGGTTTGCCATATTCTTCTCCTGCTCACTTGATAAAACTGAGGCAAATATTGTTAAGTGACTTGCCCAGGACCACATAGCTAGTAAATGTCTGAGGTCAAATTTGAATTCAGGTCTTTCTAATTCCAGGTCCAGTACTCTATCAATACACCAGAGATAGATTTAAATATACGTATAGATAGATAGTATGTAGCTTTGTACAACAAAAATAGTTTTTTCTTTTGTCATTATCATTATTTTTCCACTCACTTTGTGTCTTCATTGTTTTACTCTTTAGAATAAGACTTTATAATCTTTTGGGTGTCATGGATTTCTTTGGCAATCTAATAAAGCCTATAGACATCTTTCCAAAATAATATTTTTAAATGCATGAAATAAAATATGTAAGATTATAAAGGATAATAATTATATTGAAATGTAGTCATCAAAGTAGAAGAGGCAGAAAAGTTGACACCCCAGGTAAAGAACCAGGCAAGGAGATCATATCTTTCTGAAAAATCATGTGGAAAAATTTGTACTTTTGAGTATCTCATTCGTAGTGTGAATCCTTCCAAAAATCCAAGAAGGGTCCCCAAGATTCACATTAGCAAAAAGAAATGGACTATATTCATATAATATATTTATATAATACATGATGGCTTACAAGGCACACAGAATGCAGTTCTGAGTTTTACAAAATTCCTGTCAGACCAAAGATGAGAATGGTTATTCCCATTTCAGGAACCAAAAAATTAAATCCACAAAGTCAAAGTGATTTGCTCACATTTACTGTAGAAATCTGTGACAAAACCGAAAACATAAGCCTCCTGGATACAAATTCATTGATATTTACCCTAGACAGCACCCTAAACATCAATAGTTATAAACTTCAGGGTATTTATCATAAAATTAGAAAATGAATTATTCTGATTCAATTGTTAAGTTTTGGTGATTATTGCTACTCCTAAATAAATGTCAGTTATCACTATCATCATTTCATTTTTGTCATCTTGTTTAGATGATTTCAGACAGAAATGGGGAAAAAGACAAGTTACTATCCTACCATTATTTGTATATCATTAATAATCAATCAATAACTAAACATTTATTAA
Organism: Sminthopsis crassicaudata; assembly: GCF_048593235.1. Classification (NCBI taxonomy): domain Eukaryota; kingdom Metazoa; phylum Chordata; class Mammalia; order Dasyuromorphia; family Dasyuridae; genus Sminthopsis; species Sminthopsis crassicaudata. The sequence continues at coordinate 90,197,237 of NC_133617.1, forward strand.
GTATTAATAATATGTCAAATACTGCCAATTGGCAGAATATAAAGGAAAAGCTCTAGGTTGATTTGCTTTTCATATTATCTATTATTTCTCATTATATTATTATTACAATATAGTTTGGTTAGTTTTTTTTCTGAAAATAATCTATATATTCCTTTTGTCTTGCAATATTTATTTTAGACACTTTTAAATGTTTTACCTGATCCAGAGTTCATATTTCCTTCAATTTCTTTTTTTAGTCTCCCAATTTTTTAATTGAATTTTCTTCCTCTTGAGATCTTTTGTAATTTGTCTTTTCCCCTATTCTCCCTTATAATTGCCTTTCTGAATTTCTCCCCATTGATTATAGTTTCTCAAGGGGATTGATCTCAAAGCTCTCTTAATATCTTATGAATTAAGCAATTCATAATCACCAGTCTCAGACTTTTTTTCCCTTCAGTGACTTATGGGGAACAGCACTTCTCCTAGCAAGATGAATCATTCTTTCATTAATTCTTAGTGCCACTCAGTTATAGTTATACACAAGTGCCTTACTCCTGTTTATTCTACTTTTCTGTTTATTGGCTAAATTTATTAAGCCACATAGTGCTTTGGGAACCTAGTATGATGCTGAAATACTTTTTTTCTTCAGTCCTGCTGCAACATGAGCAAATTAAGGCATGGAAGGAATAGCAATAAACTAGAGTTAAGTTTGATTGTAAGCCTCTTAATTGCCTGTTACTACCATACCATCTTACCATATTGGGAAGTGGGGGAGGAGATTCTATAATTTGTTAGGTGTTAGGTATGCATTGCATGCATTTTTTATCCTCTTTTGGTTGTTGGTGTCTTAAACCATGAAAACAGCTGATTTCCTTTTTGTCTCTTACAAATAAACCTTGGAGGAGCTGGATAGGTTGTAAATATTGAAGAAAATGTGTAGACCAAAATCTATTTGTCACAACACCTGGAAGCCACTGTTTGATGTTAATTCTAAAGTGTTCTTACTTTTCCCCAACTAGTCTCCAATTAGTTTATATTAAGAATATTAAATAATATTTAATAAAGATGTTGTTCTTACTTTTTTATGGATTAATTTTTTGGGGGTTGGATGTAGACAATGATTCTATCTGTGATGATGACTGTGTAGTGATCAAATTTATGGGCTGAATGTTTTGGGTGTTTAACTTGTAGTATTGTGATTAATTATTCATTAGTTTCAAAGAATGAACAAAGTAGATACCCACCAATATTATAGCTAAATAACTTCCCACATATGAATATTATAGATTATTACTGAAGAATGTAATGGATAGAAAGAATACAAATTAAGTGTGTAATGAATATATAGAAACAAGGAATTGTCTATGTGAATTTTTAACAAGGTAAAATAAACAGAGCCAAGAAAATTATATATGCAGTAATGATAACAATGTAAATGAAAATAACAATATTCCAATAAATCAAAAGCAATTATAAAGATCTAGAAAGATTCAGATGAAGAGATATGAAAAGAAAATTTCAATCTATTCCTTCAAGAAAGTGGAAGGTTCATTGATATTACCTTTTGAATGTATCAAAGAGCTGTACTGATTATTTTCTCTTACAAAAAAAAAAAAACATATAAAGAATCTCTAAAATGGGAAGGGATACTTAGAATAATTATTGTGATCTAAGAAATGGAAAATATCACTGAAATCAATTTTTTTTAAAGAATGGGGAAATTCTGGTGCATAAATTAGGCACCTCATATCTTTCCATGTATGTAGTAAATGGTCATTTTTCCCACCCTATTGCCACATGTTGCACATTTTCCAACATTTCATGCCATAGTCTACATTGATTAATAGATCAAGAAGGGGGGCAGAGCCAAGATGCCAGAGAGGACACCTGCGTCTGTCTAAGCTCTCCCTTACCCTCAGACTACTTTTTTAATGAAAGCCCTCAGAATTAGTGCTTGACTGTGAAAACCCACAAATATTGGGAGTACAACACATTACCCACAGAAGATATCCTTGAAATCTACCAGAAAAGGTCTGTTTTTGCTCATGGGCAGGATGGTTTGACCAGGTGCAGACCTCAGGCAGGTAGCAAGAGCACAGAAGAGCAGACCAGAGGGAGGTGGGGTGTGATTTCAGCCGTTTCTGTGGGGAGAACTTTATCACAGTGTGGCTACTTTGCTCTGGCAGCAAGCCAGTAGGTCAGCAGAGAAGCTACAAAGACAAGAGGTAAAGACTTTAATCCTGAAAAGCTAGGGTCTCTCAGGACCTGGCCACACCCACCCAGAGTGTCTCAGCACCTCTCAGAGTGCAACTGCTATGCAGGCAGGGCAGCCATTGCTATCTCACTGCTGCTTCACTGCTATTTCCTGTTGTCTGTATACAAAGCTTGGTAATACCACATTGCCCTAAAAGCAGATCACACTTGTTTTTTTTTGTTTTTGTTTTTTTGTTGTTGTTGTTGTTGTTGTTGTTGTTTATTTGTTTTCCTTTTTGTCAAAATGAGTAAAAAGTTAAAGTGTGTTCTAACTACAGAGAGCTTCTACACTGATAGCAGATTTCAAAACCTAAGTAGACTTAAAACATAGTGTCTCTAGATGAAATTCCAAAGGGGGATGTGATCTAGTTCCTACCACACAAGGTTGTCATAGAAGAAACTATAAAAAAATCCCACCTCATTGAAAAATAGGAGGGGAAAAGTGAAAAGGGAAGGAGAAAGCTAAATAGAAGGGAATACAGAAATTATTAGGAAAAGGGGTAAGAAAAGGAGCGGCACTCTAAAGTGGGGGAGGAATCCTAAAGAGGGACGGCTGTGAGAGGCAGGTGATACTCACAAGTTTAATACTGAGGAGGGGAATAAGAGGGAAGGAAAAGCATAAGCTGATGTTAACAAGATAGCAGGAAATATAGAATTAGTCATTTTAACCTTAACTGTGAATGAGGTAAACTCCCCCATAAAGCAGTGGCAGACTGGATTAAAAGCCAGAATCCTACAATATATTGTTTACGGGAAATACACTTGAAGAAGGGCAATACATACAGAATAAAGGTAAAAGGCAGGAGCAGATTCTATTATGCTTCAGGTGAAATAAGAAGAAGAAAAAACAAAACAAAACAGGGGCAGCCATCCTAATCTCAGATCAATCAAAAGCAAAAATTGATGTAATTAAAAGAGATAAGGAAGGGCACTATATCTTGCTAAAGCATAGCATAAATAATGAAGCAGTATCAACATTAAACATATACGCACCAAGTGGTGCAGCATCTACCTTCCTAAAGGAGAAGTTAAGAGAGCTGCAAGAAGAAATAGACAAAACTATAATAGTAGCAGATCTCAACCTTGCACTCTCAGAATTAGATAAATGAAACCACAAAATAAATAACAAAGAAGTTAAAGAGGTAAATAAAACACTAGAAAAGTTAGGTATGATTGATCTTTGGAGAAAACTAAATGGAAACAGAAAGGAGTATACTTTCTTGTCAGCAATTCATGGAACCTATAAAAAATTTGAACATAAATTAGGACATGAAGACCTCAAAATCAAATGCAGAAAGGCAGATATAGTAAATGCATACTTTTCAGATTACAATGCAAAAAAAAATTACTTTCAATAAATGCTGGGGGGAAAATAGACCCAAAAATAATTGGAAACTAAATAATCTCATCTTAAAGAATAATTGGGTGAAACAGCAAATCATAGACATAAATAATAACTTCATCCAAGAAAATGACAATAATGGGACATCATATTAAAATGTGTGGGATGCAGCCAAAGTAGTAATAAGGGGAACTTTTATATTTCTAGAGGCTTATTTGCATAAAATACAGAAAGAGGAAATCAATGAATTAGGCTTGCAACTAAAAAATCTAGAAAAAGAGCAAATTCAAAACCCCCAGTCAAACACTAAACTTGAAATTCCAAAAATAAAAGGACAGATTAATAAAAGTGAAAGAAAAAAAAGCTATAGAATTAATTAATAAAATTGAGAATTGGTTCTATGAAAAAACCCAGCAAAATAGATAAACATTTGCTAAAATTGAGAAAAAGGAAAGAGGAAAATTAAATTGTTAGTTTTAAAAATGAAAAGGGAGAACTTGCCACTGATGATTAGAGCAATAATTAGGAGTTACTTTGCATAACTTTATGCCAATAAATCTTATAACGTAAATGAAATGGATGAATACTTTCAAAATATAGCTTGCCCAGTTTAACAGAGGAAGAAGTAAATTGGTTTAACAGTCTGATTTTAGAAAAAGAAATAGAACAAGCTATTAATCAACTCCCTAAGAAAAATTCCCTAGGACCACATGGATTTACATATGAATTATTCTAAACATTTATAGAACAATTAACTCCAATGCAACATAAACCATTTTAAAAAATAGGGATTGAAGGACTCCTGCCAAATTCCTTTAATGACACAGACATGGTATTGATACCTAAAGCAGGCAGGTGGAAAACAGAGAAAGAAAATTATAGACTAATCTCCATAATGAATATTGATGCTAAAATCTTAAATAAAATATTAGCAAAAAGATTACAGAAAATCATCCCCGGGATAATACACCATGACCAAGTAGGATTTATACCAGGAATGCAGGGTTGGTTCAATATTAGGAAAACTATTAGCATAACTGACTATATCAATAACTAAATTAACAAAAAACATATGTTCTCAATAGATGCAGAAAAAGCATTTGATAAAATCCAACATTCATTCCTATTAAAAACACTTGCAAGTATAGGAATAAATGGACTTTTCCTTAAAATAGTCAGTAACATCTATTTAAAACTGTCAGTAAGCATCACAAATAATGGGGATAAACTGGAACCATTTCCAATAAAATCAGAAGTGAAACTAGTTTGCCCACTTTCACCATTACTATTCAATATTTTATTAGAAATGCTACTTTCGGCAATAAGAGTTGAGAAAGAGATTAAAGGAATTAGATTAGGTAATGAGGAAACTAAATTATCACTCTTTGCATATGATATGATGGTATATTAGAGAACTCCAGAGATTCTACCAAAAAATTATTGGAAATAATCCATAACTTTAGCAAAGTTGCAAGACAAAAAAGAAATCCACATAAATTCTCAGCATTTTTACACATTACCAACAAAATCCAACAGTAAAAAAATACAAAGAGAAATTTCATTTAAAATAACTTGACAGTATAAAATATTTGGGAATCTATCTGCCAAAGGAAAGTCAGTAACTATATAAGCAAAACGACAAAACGACTATATAAGCAAAGCTATACCAATCAGACTCCCAGGGAACTATTTTAATGACCTAGAAAAAATAACAACAAAATTCACATGGAAAAACAAAAGGTCAAGAATTTAAATGGAACCAATGAAAAAAAAAAATCAAATGAATGTGGCCTAGCTGCACCTGAACTAAAATTATATCATAAAAGAGTGATCACCAAAACCATTTGGTATTGGCAAAGAAATAGACGAGTTTATCAGTGGAACAGATTGGTTCACAGGACAAAATAGTCAATAACTATAGCAATCTAGTATTTGACAAACTCAAAGATCCCAACTTTTGGGATAAAGCATTCACTATTTGACAAAAACTTGGCAAAAACTACTGGGAAAACTGGAAATTAGTATGGCAGAAACATTGACCCACATCACATACCAAGATAAGATCAAAATGGGTTCATGATTTAGTCATAAAGAATGAGATTATAAATAAATTAGCAGAACATAGTATAGTTTACCTCTCAAACTAGTGGAGGAGGAAGGAATTTGTGACCAAAGAAGAACTAGAAATCATTACTGATCACAAAATAGAAAATTTTGATTATATCAAGTTAAAATGCTTTTGTATAAACAAAACTAATGCAGACAAGATTAGAAGGGAAGCAATAAACTGGGAAAACATTTTTACAGTTAAAGGTTCTGCTAAATTTCTCATGTATCCAAAATATATAGAGAATTGACTGTAATTTATAAGAAATTAAGTCATTCTCTAATTCATAAGTTGCCAAAGGATATGAACAGACAATTTTCAGATGATGAAATTGAAACTATTTCCTCTCATATGAAAGGATGTTCCAAGTCACTATTGATCAGAGAAATGCAAATTAAGACAACTCTGAGATATCACTATACACCTGTTAGATTGGCTAGGATGACAGGAATAGATAATGCTGAATGTTGGAGGGGATGTGGGAAAACTGGGACATGATGCATTGTTGGTGGAATTCTGAATAGCTCCAACCATTCTGGAGAGCAATTTGGAACTATGCTCAAAAAGTTATCAAACTATGTATACCCTTTGATCTAACAGTGTTACTACTGGGCTTATATCCCAAAGAGATCTTAAAGAAGGAAAAGGGACCTGTATGTGCAAAAATGTTTGTGGCAGCCCTTTTCATATTGGCTAGAAACAGAAATGTAATGGATGTCCATTAACTGGAGAATGGCTGGGCAAATTGTAGTATAGGAATGTTATGGAATATTATTGTTCTGTAAGAAATGACCAGCAGTATGAATACAGAGAGGCTTGGAGAGACTTACATGAACTGAGGCTAAGTGAAATGAACAGAACATCAACAACAACAATACTATTTGAGGATCAATTCTGATGGAAATGGATATCTTCGGCAATGAGAAGATCCAATTCAGTTCCAATTGATCAGTGATAAACAGAACCCGCTACACCCCGAGAAAAAGCACATTTTTGTTTTTCTTCCCAGGTTACTTTTACGTTTCTAAATCTGATTTTTCTTGTGCAACAAGAGAACTGTATAAATATGTACATATATACTGTATTTAAGATATACTTTAGCATTTAACATGTATGAGGCTCCCTGTCATCTAAGGTAGGGAGTGGAGGGAAGGAAGGGAAAAGTTGGAAAACAACCCATGCATATGTTCTGTCAATAAAAATCTATTTTAAAATTAATTAATTAATCGATTAATCAAATAATTAAAAATAGATCAAGAAGTTAGGGACTATTAGGGGTAACATTCTTTTTTACATTTTTATTTTATTAAAAACAGAATAGAAAAAAAACAGAAAAGGAAAAAAAATTAAACAAAACATTGTCAAGTGTCTAGCAGAACATCAGGGAGTAAAAATATATAACAATAAATTACCAATTCATGAAAAAAAAATATATATATATAATAGTAGAAGACATTTTATTCATGATTGTTCATCTTTATTTTTTTTTTCTTCCTTGTAGGTAATTTTTTTGCTCTCTGCTGTGCACTTTTTATTTATGCTTTTTTTCCCCTTTCATCCTCCCCATCTCTTCTAACAGCAGGGTATATTTAAGCACAGCTATATGTTATATACATAAACACACATATACCCCGACCCCTCCCCACCATAGATACATACATGCATGTGCATTCACACCTACTTACAGACCTACTCACACATACATATGTGTATATACACATACAAATAGCTATATATATATCTATATATAGAGACATGTATACACACATGCATCCAGCTACATGCAAACTTATATCCAAAGCAATATCAGTTGTTTCCTATATCACATTCTTATAATGGAGACTTTCTTTATTCTTATGATTATTATTATTATTCTTTGATCTTTGTCCTCATGATTTATAATGGGGTTCAAAGAGACATGGTATGGTGACAAGTTCTTATCCTCATGTTATCCCTTTATAATTAATCTATAAAATATATAGCATAGGTGATATTTGCAGTTCAGTAAAATCATGATATCATCTCTATTTTCAGATAAAAAAAAGGGAGGATACTTAGACTTGACTTACTGTATTCACACATCATTTTTATCTCTTTGTACAGGTTTCTATATTTTGTAGCCTGGAAATTATTTCATATAGTGGTAGCCATCCAAATATTGGCTTCATGCTTTTTGTATTTTTTTAATGGATCAATGCAATGTCTAGATTACTATTATTAACAATCCAGTTTATGATACTGGTCCACTTCCAGTAAAGGCTGCGGTCGTCAGGATATTTTGAGGTTAATTATTTGTGGACTAGAAAACTATTTTATCATAACTTCTTATCCTTTTTTCCACTGATCCACCAATAGCACTAAAGGACTAGAGAAACACACAGCACTATTGGGAACTTTACTTTTTTTGCTTTATTTCATTGGTTTTATTCAACAGCAATTTTCCATATTCTATGCCTTGAAAGGATCAATTTTTGCTTCCAATTATTTTTCAAATTTCCAAAATAGTTTTTTACCTATATTAAAATGTCTTCTTTTTTGTTACTTTGATTCCTTATGTCATTTCAACTTTTTAACTTTTGCTTTTAAATGAAGACAATCTAGATTTACTGATAGTCATTTTTATCTGGGTTCTTTTGTGAATGTTTCTTTTTTTGTTGCCTTTAATTGGGCCACATGACATTCAAGTTTTCTACTTTGTGTAATAGGTTGATATTCATCTAATACCTTTTAGGAGGTCTTTAATTGCTCTCTCAAGCTGTTTCTTCCATTGAGACATTTGATGTCTCTCCTTAGGGTTATACCTAATAGCCCAATCTTTCCTGGGAGAGGGAAACAACATGTATGCTGGTAAGTAATTAAGATGTATTGAGGGAGAGCAGCAAGAAAGCTTCCTATGAGAAGCAGAGATATGCTACAAATGAAATAGTAGAGGTGTGGAAAGAATGTAGTGCAGTATAAGAATGAAGAAGGGCTTATATCCAGATATGGAGATAAGAATGGAGGACTATAAGCCAAGAGCATGGAAAAATGAAGTTGGCAATATGAAATAAATCAAGAAAAGTTGGAATCACTGAATTAAAGTTTCTAAATGGTAAATACAAGGATTTTGGGTGGAGGTTTGTTTAGTTTTATTTTGATTTTTATCAAAGACACAATTGAAACCACTGAGGCTTCTTAAGTCTTGAAATAAGCATTAGAAATATATTACAAAAAACTTCAAAGGAAATATAATTTTGTTACTATTTAGCAATTGTTATGGAGATAAAGGAGGTCTATATAAAGGTTGTAAGATACTGGGAGGTTTAAATGATTTCTAAGCTCGTTTCTAACTAAAATCTATAGACCTTTACCCAAAATAGGTGTTTCAAATTTGTTTAATTGCACTGAAAGTCATATTTTTATTATATGATGAATGGATGATGATTTCTGTTCCAAGCAATTTTCCATGGATTAGGTTCCAATATTGACATACCCATTCTAAATTTTGTATTAGACAATTAAGAAATCCCTTCAATTCTCACCATTTGAACTCCTGTTATTCCAAGTAACTTATCCTGTTACTCTGACTCAAAGAGTACCTCTGAAACTAGTACTTTCCCCTGAGCTTTAAAATAAAATTGCATGACCACTTGTGAATCTTATAAAGGGTATTCTTATGTGCAGTTCTGTGTTGAACCAAAAAATTCCTAGGTTCATTCTCACTTGAAAACTGGTTAGAACTTATCTAGAGGATTATATTCATTCAATAACTCAATCAAATGATAAATTTTGTACATCATGACTTAAGAGAGACTTTGAAAAGTTGGAGAATGTCCAAAAGCATTAAACACAGTTATTAGAGTAACTGGGAAATTTGCAATGAGAATCAGATATGGATTAAGTGAAGAAGTTGGGAAGATTTAGGATGAAAAAAGAGGAAAATTAAAGTAATGTATGTCTTCTCTTTAGGCATCTGAAGAGGTATCAAATGAAATAAGGGAAAAAAGCTAAAGACAAGAACTAGAAGATAAAGAAGAAGGTTTCATTTCAAGATAAGGAAAATTTTCACAACAATATAAAAAATCCTAAGCTAAAGTGGGATAGCTCAGCAGTTGTTGATGTTGAAGTAAAGGCTATGTAGTTCTATGTTAGGTGGATAGTGAAGCAGACTCTTGCTCAACGACAGATATGACTAGATGCTGCTGAGCTCCCTTCAAATTCTAAGAGTCTATATATAGTTTATAGTGAGTGCACACAAAACCATGACAAAAAAGGGTTGCTTAACTGAGAGAAGAGACCATGAAGAGAGATAATTGGTTTCTTTAAAAGTCTGCTCTGTGGATAATGCAATAATATTTTACTTTACCCTATATTGCAAAATTGTGATCAAAATGCTTAACCATAGAATCATAGAATTTCTTATTTGGAGGGGCTCTTAGAGACTAGATAGTCCAAGCCACATCCCTTTCCACCCAATGATTTCCAATACAATATACTTAGCTGGTCATCTAGACTCTGCTTTACCTATCCTAAAATCAAATGACTAAGAATGGACTATCTCTGGATAAAATCTATTTTATCACTCCATTGCCAGATTACTTTAAATTTTAGAACATTGTTTCCTCTAGAAGCTTAAATTTATCTCTTGTATCTTCCATCTATTTTTTTTTAATTATATATATATATATATGTATATATATATACATATATATATATATATATATATATTATAATATTATCCCTTGTATTCATTTTTCCAAATTACCCCCCCTCCCTCTATTCCCTCCCCCCGACGACAGGCAATACCATACATTTTACATGTGTTACAATATAGTCTAGGTACAATAATGTGTGTGGATATCATTTTCTTGTTGCACAATAAGCATTAGATTCCGAAGGTACATGTAACCTGGGCAGACAGATATTAGTGCTAACAATTTACATTCACTTCCCAGTGTTTCTTCTCTGGGTGTAGCTACCTCTGTCCATCATTGATCAACTGGTATCTTCCATCTATTAATTCTACTTCTGATTCCTGAAGCCAAAGAGAACAATTCTAATATTTCTGCTACATGACACACCAACAAATGCTTAGTGACTGCCATTTAAGTCAGTCTTTTCTTTTGTAGGTTAAAAATCCCCTTTTCCTTCAACAGACACTTATACAGAATATCTTTTATCACTCTTTTTGCCCTCCATGATATGTGTTCCAGCTTATAATGGCCTTCTAAAACTGTGGATTTCTTTTCTTTTCTTTTCTTTTTTAATAGTTTTTATTTACCAGATATATGCATGGGTAATTTTACAGCATTGACAATTGCCAAACCCTTTGTTCCAATTTTTCCCCTCCTTCTCCCCACCCTAGATGGCAAGTTGACCAATACATGTTAAATATGTTAGAGTATAAATTAAATACATTATATGTATACATGACCAAACAGTTGTTTTGCTGTACAAAAAATATCAGACATTGAAATAGTGTACAATTAGTCTGTGAAGGAAATCCAAAATGCAGGTGAACAAAATTAGAGGGATTGGAAATTCTATGTAGTGGTTCATGATCATCTCCTAGAGTTCTGTAGATGGTTCAGTTCATTATTGCTCTGTTGGAATTGATTTTGTTCATCTCATTGTTGAAAAATGGCCACATCCATCAGAATTGATCATCATATAGTATTGTTGTTGAAGTATACAACGATTTCCTGGTCCTGCTTATTTCACTCAGCATCAGTTCCTGTAAGTCTCTCCAGGCTATTCTGAAATCTTCCTGTTGGTCATTTCTTACAGAACAATAATATTCCATAATATTCATATACCACAATTTATTCAGCCAATCTCCAGTTGATGGGCATCCATGTAATTTCCAGTTTCTGGCCACTACAAAGAGGGCTGCCACAGCCATTCTTGCACATACAGATTCCTTTCCCTTCTTTAAGATCTCTTTGGGACCCAGTAGCAACACTGCTGGGTCAAAGGGTATGCAACAGTTTGATAACTTTTTGAGCATATAAACTGTGGATTTCCTCAATTTGTATAATACTTCAGATTTCATCTTAATATTGATTCATATTGAATTTGAAATCCAATAAAAACTCATGATTTTTTTAAACAAATTGCTGTCTAATCTGGCCTTCTGTATCTTGTAGTTACAAAGTATTCTTAAACCAAATATAAGACAATATTTATATCTATTAAAATTAACCTTACTAGATTGGCCCAATTTCTAATCTATAGAAATCTTTTTGACCCTGATCCTGTCATGCATTGTGTTAGTTATCTTCCTAGGTTGTGTCATCTGAAAAGCTGACAAGTATACTGTCTACACCTTTTTCAAAGTCATTGATAAAAATATTAAATATCACACAGTCAAATACAAATACCCAAACCCTTCACTAGAGATCTGGGCTCAAGCTGACATCAAACTCTTAATGATTATTCCATGAGTTTGACTATTTAAAGAGTGAGTGATCTATTTAATTTTAATATCATCTACGTCGCATGTATCTATCATTTCTCTTAACAGGAAAATCTTCAGTGAAATTTTAAATAAAATCTTCAAAAAAGAAAAGAAATGTCTTGAGTGGCTTATTCTTACTGAAGTCATATTATCTCTTCACCAGAGTCAGAAAGGCGTGGATAGAGTTGTCAAGTATTAAAAAATTGAAAAGTAGCTATAGATCCAAACATTCTGGAGAACAATCTGGAACTATGCCCAAAGTGCTATCAAACTGTGCATACCCTTTGACCCAATAGTGCCATTACTGGATCTATATCCCAAGGAAATGATAAAGGAGGGGGAAAGAACCACATGTGTAAAAATGTTGTAGCAGCTCTTTTTATGTTAGCAAAGAATTAAAAAGTAAGTAGCTGCCCATCAATTGGAGAACAGCTGAACAAGCTGTGGTACATGGAGGTAATAGAATATTATTATTCTATAAAAAATGATGAGCAAGCTGATTTTAGAAAGGCCTGGATAGATTTAAATGAACTGATGCTGAGGGAAACAAGTAGAACCAGAAATACATTGTAAACAATAACTGCAAAAATAGGTGATGATCAGCTATGAAAGATGTAGTTTTTCTCAATGGTTCAGTGATCCAAGACAATCCCCTCAAACTTTGGATAGAAAATGTCATATGCATCCAGAAAGAAAACTATGGAGATTGAATATAAATCAACATTTGCTATATTCACTTCTTTTTTCTGTTTTTATTTTTCTCCTGGGTTTTTTTCCCCTTTTGTGGTGATTTTTTATTTCTCAACATGATTCATAAAGAAATGGGTTTTAAAAATGAAGATACATGTATAATTGGAAAAAAATTAAAATGCTAAAAACAAAGAAAAACAGTTATAAATCAAAGTAGGGAGAATAAAGGTGTATCTCTACAATTAGCCTGCTATACTTTAAAAAACCTTAAGACACAAAAATGTAATGTTATTATTAAAAAAAAATATTTGGGAGTAGAAGCTGTGTGAATACTTGCCATGGATTGACTAGATTGGATAACTGTATAGAACTCTTCTATGTCTAATATTTACCTTGAGTTTTTGTATATTTATTTTATTAATTTTATATAAATCTTAATATCCACCAGTCAATTGTTTTCTTTAGGAATGGGATGGAGGACATGATAATATAAGTTTCCATACCCATCTCTTTTCTTTTCCCTTCAAGGGCAGAGTAAATTGATTCTCAAAATGTGATTGTAAAATACATATAGGAACTATATGAATATACACATAAAGCATTTTAGTAATATATAAATTATTGAAGTTATATTTATTGTTCATGGATAAAAATGATAATTTTATTTAAGCCATACCAATAAATTACTGGAAAAAATCTTACTGAATTAAAAAATAATAATAACAAAATTCATTTGCAAGAACAAAGGGTCAGGAATTTCAAAAAAATAAGAGGGAAAAAATGTGAAGAAATAAGATTCAGTAGTATCAGACCTTAAACTATATTATGAGACGAGAGCATTATTGAAGCACAAAATGGGTAATTTTGATTACTCTATATTAAAATGTACTTGTATAAATAAAACCTATGCAGCCAAGAATATAAAGAATGTAGAAAATTGGGAAACTTTTTCATAAACAATCTCTCAGATAGGATATGTTTGGGTTGGAATATTTGCATGATATAGAAAATGACATGCTGGTTAACTGAGAAAAACAGGAAAATATTTGGACTTCTGAACAAAGACACTATCCATCTTCAGAAAAACATGACAGGTAGACATAAGTGTTGCATGGTCTCACATATAAACATGCATATATATATATGTATATATATATATACACATATATGTGTGTGTATTTATATGTATACATGTATAAATATATGCAAAAGTTATATTGTATGTGTATGTATATATGTTATCATGTGCATATGTGTTAATGTGTATGTGTATATATGTGCGTGTGTCTTTATAAATGTCAATGCATATGTATCTATAGTCATGCTTAATTGTAACCTTCTTTGGAGTGGGATGGAAAGAGAAAGGGAAAAAATAAAGCAAAAAGTACACAGTAATTAATAAAATAAAACCCACAAGGAAGGAAAGAAAAGCTAGGCTTTCTTGAAATGGAAATTTATTGTTTTATATTTAATCCTCTCATGTTCTGCTGTATACATGGCAATTCTCCCCTCATTTTTGTATTAAGTCTTTAAAAGTAGCTAAAAACAACAATGATGTGATTGTGAAATAAAAATTGTCTTGTGAGTAGGGAACAACATGAAGCCTAAATGACACTTTGTCAAAATTCTCAGAGTAATTGGAGATACTTCACCAAAACTATTAGCTATATACTAGGGTGAGAACACATTTCATGATAGATTTGTTAGAATACTTTGCAATGAAAAATACTTTGGAAAAGTTTAGTGAATTAAGAAGAGATTGAGAAAGCAGGAAGCATAGGTAGATTTACGTAGATTAGGTTAGTTATAAATACTAGAAATATATGTTACGTTAGCTATAGATAGTATAGATAGTTGTAAGTAGATTTATCAAGTAATATTCTACTAGAAATGCTAGCTTTGGCAATAAGAGAAAAAAAAAAAGAGAATAAAGGAATTAGAATAGGTCATGAGAAAACCAAAATATCACTCTTTGCAGATGATATTATGATGGTATACTTAAGAACTCTAAAGAATCAACTAAAAAACGATTAGAAGTAATCTAAAACTTTAGCAAAGTTGCAGGACACAAAATAAATCCACATCAATCATCACCATTTTTATACATCACTAACCAAACTCAACAGCAAGAGATTTAAAGAGAAATTCCATTTAAAATAATTGATAGTAGGATGAATTAATTGGGAATCTAGCTATCAAGAGAAAGTCAGGACCTCTATAAGTGAAACTACAAAACTCTTTCCCCCCAAGTAAAGTCAGATTTAAGCAACTGGAAAAATATTAAGTGCTCCTGGATAGGTCGAGAAAATATAATAAAGATGACAATAGTACCTAAATTAATCTATTTATTTAGTGGTATATCAATCAAACTCCCAAGAAATCATTTTGCTGACCAGGAAAAATAACAACAAAATTCATCTGGAAGAACAAAAAGTCAAGAATTTCAAGGGAATCAATGAGGTAAAAAAAAAAAAAAAAGCAAATGAAGGTGACCTAGCTGAACCAAATCTAAAACTATATTATAAAGCAGCAGTCATCAAAACCATTTGGTATTAGCTAAGAATCAGTTCATCAGTGGAATAGGTTAGGTTCACAGGACAAAATAGTCAATGGCTACAATAATTTAGTGTTTGACAAACCCAAAGACCCCAGCTTTGGGAATATAAATTCACTATTTGACAAAAACTGTAGGAAAATTGGAAACTAATATGACAGAAACTAGGCATTGACCCACACCTAACACCTTATACCAAGATAAAGTTGAAATGACTTCATGATCTAGACACAAAGAATGAGATTATAAATAAATTAGAAGAACATAAAAGAGTTAATCTCTTATATCTGTAGAGGAGGAAGAAATTTGTTACTAAAGAAGAACAAGAGATCATCATTGATCACAAAATAGATAATTTTGATTATATTAAGTTAAAAAGTTTTTGCACAAACAAAACTTCTGCAGAAAGATTAGAAGAGAAACAATAAACTGAGAAACATTTTTACATTCAAAGGTTCTGATAAAGGTCTCATCTCTAAAATATATAGAGAATAGACTCAAATTTATAATAGTTAAAGCTGTTCTCCAATTGATAAATGCTCAAAGGAAATGAACAGACAATTTTCAGATGAAGAAATTGAAACTATTTGTAGTCATATGAAAAGGTTCTCTAAATCACTATTGATCAGAGAAATGCAAATTAAGACAACTCTGAGATACCACTAAAAACTTGTCAGATTGGTTACGATGACAAGAAGTGATAATGATCAATGTTGGAGGGGATGTGGTAAAACTGGGACACTGATACATTGTTGGTGGAACTGTGAACAGAGCCAACCATTCTGGGAGCCATTTGGAACTAGTCTCAGAAAGTTATCAACTTGTGTAGACCCTTTAATCTAACAGTACTACTGTTAGATCTTAAAGGAAGGAAAGGGACCCACATGTGCAAAAAGGTTTGTGGCAGCCCTCTTTATAGTGGCAAGAAACTAGAAACTGAATGGATGTGCATTAGTTGGAGAATGGCTGAATAAATTATGGCATATGAAAGTTATGGAATATTTTTGTTCTATAATAAATGGCCAGCAGGATGATTTCAGAGAGGCCTGGAGAGACTTACATTAACTGATGTTGAGTGAAATGAACAGAACCAGGAGATTGCTGTACACTTCAACAACAGGACTACAGGATGATCAATTCTGATGGACGTTGACTCTCTTCAACAATGAGATGATTCAAACCAGTGCCACTTGTTCAGTGATAAAGAGAGGTAACTATGGGAAATGATTCTCACTCTTTCTATTGTTATTTGCTTGCATTTTTTCTTTCTCGGGTTTTTTTCTTCCTTCTTGTTCCGATTTTTTCTTGTGCAGCAAGATAACTATAAAAATGCATATTATATATATATATATATATACATACATTGGAATTAACATATATTTTATATGTATTGGACTACATATAGAGGAGGGGTTGGGGGGAAGGAGAGAAAAATTTGGAACAGAAAATTTTGCAAAAGACAATGTTGAAAAATTACCCATGAATGTGTTTTGTAAATAAAAAGCTTTAATTTAAAAAAAAGAAGAAAAAGAAAAAGTAAAATAAAAGTGTTTCAAATCAACTAAGTTATTACCAATTGATAAGATATAAACAAATACAAAAAAGCACAATTCCTTCAAAATTCATCAATTTTCTGAAGGAACTCCACTTTTTCTGTGCTCATTTTGTTTATTGATATTATATTTAATATTCTCAAACTATAAAGGCTATGTTATTTGTTTATCGCTGTTTTCCCTGGACTGAGCACTGTGCCTTAATCAGAGAATGTGCTTCTAACTAAGTATTGCATTGTATTAATTTTACATTAAATTCATTTTGTATTTTTTTTTGCAAAATCTGGAAAGGTTTTTGTTTGTTTTGAATAGGCAATGTTTAATGTAGAACTTCATCTATAGACATTGCCAATCAAATATAGTAGTGATATGTACTCTAGGAAATGGGGAATATATCAGAAAAGGTCAAAAGGCAGAAATTATGGCATTTGTCCAGCTTCAGAACTTGGTTAGAATAAAAAAAGTTTCTTAAGGGAGATAATCTACATGTTTTGTGTACATCTTGATGTTAAGTTACAGAATTTGAACTAAATTTTCATGGGAATATTATCAGTAGAATTATCAATAATATTAAAAATAGAGGAGCCATGCTATCATATAATAAGATACTGAACTGTGGCAAAGAGAAAATACATTCTAAAAGGTAGATGTGAGACCCATTTAATCTAATTAATCCATCAAATAAAAAGTATAATAATACTAATAATAAATTTAGTGGGATAGATACAATTTTTAAAAATGGACAAATTCCTCCGTATTAATATTGTAATTTCCATGATCAATCATAGTGGAATCATGGGATTTGATTAGCAGCTTTGTAACCTCTGCACTATATGACAAAATGGAAAACACTTAAGATAAAAATAAGAAGAGCATCTGGGTCATGTTAAGTCCATATCACTTTTTGATATGGATGATGAACTTTCTTTTTTGCTTTACTTAATAACATTTTATGTTTTTCTTATAATATGTAAAGATAGTTCTCAACATTCATTTTTGTAAGATTTTGAGCTCCAAATTTTTATCTCTCCTTTCCTTTCTTCCCTAGACAGCGAACAATCTGATATAGGTTATTATGTTCAATCATGTTAAATATATTTCCACATTAGTCATGTTGTGAAAGAAGGCTCATAACAAAAAAGGAAAATACCAAAAAAAGGGAAAATAGTATGTTTTGATTTGTATTCAGAATTTTTAGTTTTTTCTCTGGATGTGATCAGCGTTTACCAACACAAGTCCCTTGGAGTTGTCTTGGATTATCACATTGCTGAGAAGATTTAAGTCTATCATAGTTGATCATCATAAAATCTTGTTGTTGCTGTGTATAACCTTCTCTTGATTCTGTTCATTCACTCAGCATCAGTTATGTAGGTCTTTTCAGCTTTTTCTGGAAAAGAATGGATTTCCAATTTTTTAAAAGATAGGAAAAATAATTAACAATAGCATTGTAAAAAAAAAAATTGCAATAAAACAATCCCTTCTTTCCTAAGAGGCAACATGGAAACATGCAGCTGATACATATAATTAGGGCATTTCAATGAAGGAGCAAGTTTTATCTCTAATACTAAATACTATTATTGTTTGATACACTAAAATTGATTTTACTGGGCCTGATCCAAGTTTGCTCTGTGGATCTCTTGGTGTTTATTAGACCTAACTCTTTTGATGATACTCTTGTCATGGGCTATTTCTATTTATCTCTTCCATTTATTTTGTCTAGGGTCATGGTTTTTATTGGTTTCTTAGTGCATTATGTTTGCTTTGCACTTGTTTCCTTATCAGATTCTGGTCTTTTCTCTTCAGTGAAATTTGGGCATTGTCAATTTAGTTAAAATAGTGTCTCAATTATGTATGTTGGAATCCCCTAATTGAGGACACTGAACAGATTGAGAAAAAAAAAGAATGCTGTCCTAGTATTTTGCTAGACAATGTTACAGAAATTTGAGGCAGAATTTGAACTCAAGTCAGAGTCAGTCAATTAGCATTTCATAAGTGTTTACTTTATGAAAGGCAATGGGATAATTCCTGAAATGTCAAACAAAGGCATAACATAGTCCATGATCTTAAAGAGTTCACAGTCTAAAATAAGAGATGATATGCAAATAATTGCATAATATTAAGATATATGAAGGATAATTTGGGTTACAGAGGGAAGGCGCTAACATTAAAATGGATTGGAAAAGATTTTTAGTAAAAGGGCAAACTTTAGTTTGAGACATGAAGGAAGCCAATGAAATTGGGAGATTGAGAAGAAGGAAGGCTTTCTAGGCACCAGGGGCAGCCAATGAAAATGCATAGAATTCAGAGATGACATCTCCTTCATCAGATTAACCGAGGAATAAAAATAGGTAGACAAGAGCAAGGTGTAAAAAGTTTAGAAAAAGTAGAAGGAACAAGAGACTCCATAAGCATCTCACATGTTACCAGCCATTACAAAAGTAAAGATTAATAGGAGGCAGCTGAGTGGCTCAGTGGGTAGAGCACCAGCCCTGAAGTCAGGAGGACCTGAGTTCAAATGTGGTCTCAGACACTTAACACTTCCTAGCTGTGTGACCCTGGGCAAGTCACTTAACCCCAATTGCCTAAACAAAAAACAAACAAAAAAAGGCTAGGTTAATTGACAAATCAACCTTAGTATTGTATCTACTGAATGCTAAAATATTTAGATGAAGACTTCTATTGTATTGGAGGAACTTTTCTGTAAGGGATTTTTAGGGAGAACATGTACAATATTCACCTAGATTAAGGAAGAATAACTACATTATGACCCACACTGATTCAGGAAGTAACAACATTAAAGAAATTACAGATTTCCTGAAGCACACGGATATTAAATTATATCCAGTACCAGTTCCATCACCTTGTACATAACCAGGTCTTAAAGAATGTGTGCTGATTTTATCCTGCCTACTGGGCAGTGGAAACAAGGGGTTGGACCATGTGTCTTATTCTAAAGATTCTATGATTTTGTATTTCAGAAAATGGGACATTTCACAGTTATGAAATTACTTTGAATAAATAATAAAAGGAAACGATTTCTGTGTTTGAAAAGAGTGAATACCTTTCATTCAGATTCGATTACTCTCTACTCAGGCCTAAAATAAGAAGGATTCATTATTCTAAGCAAGATATTTAATAACAGCCATCTCATTCCTGATGGTGAATTGGTTGTATGGGTGTTCAAATGTTCCATATGTTTGTACTAAAACTCTGTCTCTGCCAAATTCAATTTGGAGCAAATTGACAATGCCGATGCAATTCTCTTACTTTATAACAATGTCCCATTATATCCTGAACTTCAGTGTCCAGAGAGTAATGGCGTATATCAAATGCGATTATAGAGGCAAAGAAACTCTACAGAGCAGTTTAGAGAGGACCTAAATGGTTTTGAACTTTGTCTATCAGAACGAGCTATAGAACCGGAATGAATTCCCATAGCCACTACTTGTGCAAACTGCTGCATTTTCCTGCAATAATATGTCATCATTAACCATATGTCTCCTTCCCCCCATAATTTTTTTTTCCAGCAATACACCATCATTAATTTTTAGTACTATTTCCTGAAGACAGTTGGCTTCACTCCAAGCTTAATGAGTTTGAGATTCGTGAGATACAATAATTGTAGGGGGAAGCATGTAAATGCAATAAAATGGGGTTTTGGTGATTCTTCTTTCCAATCACAGATATTGCTTAATAATGACTAAGCATACTTATCAGTGTCTTTTCCAATGAAGGTGTGTTTATCAATGCTCCAAGGACTTCATCTAAAAAGCATTCATCATCTCCCATTCACTTTTTAAGAATGAGAAGACAACAATTAACTGGTCCAAGTAGAGCAAGCCAGTAAGCCATTACAGCAAGAGAATTCCTTTTGGTGGAGAGAATTTCATAAATGCAAAGAGGGATGGCTTTTACATTAAATCATCACATCGTTACTGTATATTAACTGTGTTCCAAACACATTAAATTACATTTTTGGAGGTGAGAAACTTGTCCTTAGAAGCATTTGAAGTCAGGTTGCTTGGTTGACATAACAAAGATGCCATAAAAGGTCATCTTTCATTATATGGTCCATTGGATATTAGATGCTCTATATCAGGCCTTTTTCTAAGTCTGTTCTTGAGCCAAGAACAAAGAAAAAGACACTTTTTCTTTCCTTTCCAACATGAAATACTATGAAAGTCATACCAGTTGGTTGAGTAGCATAGTAGTACACATTTTACTGCTAAAGTAGCATAATACATAGTTGTACATTTGGGATCAGAAAACCTTGGCTGAAATCCGCTTGCACATTAGTTATTCTAACCCTGGAAGTCATTTAAGTACTATGTCACCTATGTGGATCATAGTGGATAGGGCAAGGAGCCCGTAAGCCATCATAACCAATGAGTTAAAAAGATCTGATCCAAATGTATTAGCTCTGCTGTGTCTGAGAAACAGACACATTTAACCTGTGCCTGCCTCAGTTTATTAAACTGTAAAATGGGGGTAAGTCTAGTACATAGCTCTTAGCTTGTTTTTAGGATCAGATGACATGATATTATTGAAGTGCTTAACATAGTGACTGGCACCTAATACAGAATAAATATTTGTGTTATTCTCTTTTTTCCTCTGCCCCTTGAGTGTTAATTCCTTTTCTCTAAAAGGAAGGAATTAACATTAAGATCCTTTCCAGATAAATCTATGATCTATAACATCATCATCCTAATTAATAAGACTAATTAATAATTAATTAATATTTAATGAAAATAAATACTAAATACTCAGGTGATTTACATGATTTCACTTAGCTTATACCAAGACCAGGACTCAAACATCAAGCTTCTGACTTTGGGTTAAGTTTTTTTTTGCAATTACATGCCACTTTTTTTAGGAAGAAAAAAGGAAAACATCTTTAGGACTATATTTTGAGTAAACTGTCATGATATCTAGTTGCTTGTAGGAAGGGCAGGTGGAAGGTGTCTACAAGAGAAATTATGATCAGTAGAGGTCAATGCATAAAATATTTCATCTGTTCCCTTGTGGTTAATTACCTTAATAATAAGATAATCCAGGACCAGTATTTTATTAAAGCTCAGGCCTATAAAGTAAAAGCAGACACTAATTTTGTATTTCTTCATATTGTCAGCCCTTAGTATTGTGTTTGGCAAATAGTAGGTGATTAATAAAAGATTGCTGAATTGAACTGACTTTCCTGCTATCATTCCTATAAACCAGACAAAGGAAAAAAATCTTTATTTCCAGTTAACAGATAAAGAATTTTTTATGGAATTAAGGAAAGCAAGCATATTCAGGAAGAGAGACCAGTGAAAACCATTAAACAGTACAGGAATTTCAATAAAAGTGATGTTTCTGAGGGAGGAAGATCATTCCATTTAGCAGTTAAGAAATTATATACCAAGAGATTAGATTTAAGTGAATGAAGATTGTTGGAATATATATACATATATATATATATATATATATATATATATATATATATATATATATATATATATATATATATATTTATCTTTAGATTTCAGAATTCCAGTCCAATAAAAAGACATTTATTAAGAGACTAATATGTACAAGAAAGTCATGAGATAATGAACAAATGGCACGCAAAATCCTTTAAGCCATTTTTTTATTGCTTTATTTTTTCCAAATATATTCAAAGATAGTTTTCAAAATTTACCTTTGTAAAAACTTCTGTTCAAATTTTTTCCATTCACTCCTTCCCCACTCAAGAAGCAAGCCATCTGATCTAGTTTAAACATGTGTAATTCTTTTAAACATATTTCCATATTCATCATGCTGTGCAAGAAAAATCAGGTCAAACGGAAAAAACAAAAACAAAAACTTGCAGCCATTTTGGAATTAGAACAGCGTGAAGCTGTTGGAGAGGGAGCCAGAAGCAGAAGGGAAACAACATGGCCAGGTCTTCTCACTGTATGGTGTGTTCTTTCATATATGCAATGCTTGCATTGGTCTTAAGATAGAACCAAGCTTAGAAATCAAGCAACTGAAACAGAGAGGCATTTAAGAATAAAAGAAAGAAGAGAAGACATGTCTACATTGAATGATAAGAGACAAATTCTTGGAGGTAGTTGGATTTTGAAAAGTGATATCACCTAGAGATTGAATGAAAATCAACACATGCTATGTTCACTTTTTCTTTCTTTTTCTTCTTTTTGTTTCCTCTATGGTTTTTCCATTTTTATTCTGATTTTTCTCTCCCAACATGACTCATGAAGAAATATTTATTTAAAAAAATTTAATGTATGTATATGATAAGAATAATGTATGTATATGATAAGAGTAATGTATGTATATGATAAGAAAAAAAAACATTGTTTAAAAGGAAAATCTACTTTGTGATATTGGCTAGGTGATACAGTGGATAGAGCACTGAGTTTGGAATCAGGAAGATTTGAAATCAAATCTGTCTTCAGATACTTACTAGCTGTATGATCCTGGAAAAATCACTTAACCCTGTTTGCCTCAGTTTCCTCATCTGTAAAATTTACTGTAGAGGAAAAAGGCAAATCACTGCAGCATTTTTGCCAATAAAATTCCAAATGAAGTCACCAAATGAAGGAGAGGGCATAACGGAAATAATCAAACAACCACTTTGGGACTGCCTTTTTTTTTTTAAATAATTTTTTATTATATATTTTTTAATAATATTATCCCTTGTATTCATTTTCCAAATTATCCCGCCCTCTCTCTACTCGCTCCCCCCAATGACAGGCAATCCCATACATTTTACTTGTGTTACAATATAACCTAGATACAATACATGTGTGTAAATACCATTTTCTTGTTGCAAATTAAGCATTAGATTCCGAAGGTACATGTAACCTGGGCAGACAGATATTAGTGCTAACAATTTAAATTCATTTCCCAGTGTTTCTTCTCTGGGTGTAGCTACCTCTGTCCATCATTGATCAACTGGAAGTGAGTTGGCTCTTCTTTATGTTGAAGATTTCCCCTTCCATCAGAATACATCCTCATACAGCATTGTTGTTGAAGTGTACAGTGATCTTCTGGTTCTGCTCATTTCACTCAGCAACAGTTGATGTAAGTCTCTCCAAGCCTCTCTGTATTCCTCCTGCTGGTCATTTCTTACAGAACAATAATATTCCATAACCTTCATATGCCATAATTTACCCAACCATTCTCCAACTGATGGACATCCATTCATCTTCCAGTTTCTAGCTACAACAAAAAGAGCTGCCACAAACATTTTGGCACATACAGGTCCCTTTCCACTCTTTAGTATTTCTTTGGGATATAAGCTCAGTAGTAGCACTGCTGGGTCAAAGGGCATGCACAGTTTGATAACTTTTTGGGCATAGTTCCAAATTACTCTCCAGAATGGCTGGATTCTTTCACAACTCCACCAGCAATGTATTAGTGTCCCAGTTTTCCCACATCCCCTCCAACATTTATCATTATTTGTTCCTGTCATCTTAGCCAATCTGACAGGTGTGTAGTGGTATCTCAGAGTTGTCTTAATTTGCATTTCTCTAATCAGTAGTGATTTGGAACACTCTTTCATGTGAGTGGATATAGTTTCAATTTCTTCATCTGAGAATTGTCTGTTCATATCCTTTGACCATTTATCAATTGGAGAATGGTTCAGTTTCTTATAAATTAGGATCAGTTCTCTATATATTTTGGAAATGAGACCTTTGTCAGAACCTTTGCTTTTAAAAATATTTTCCTAATTTGTTACTTCCCTTCTAATCTTGTTTGCATTAGTATTATTTGTACAGAAACTTTTTTAGTTTGATGTAATTGAAATCTTCTATTTTGTGATCAATAATGATCTCTAGTTCTCCTCTGGTCATAAATTCCTTCCTCCTCCACAGGTCTGAGAGGTAGACTATTCTCTGTTCCTCTAATCTATTTATGATCTCACTCATTATGCCTAAATCATGGACCCATTTTGATCTTATCTTGGTATATGGTGTTAAGTATGGATCCATATCTAATTACTGCCATATTAATTTCCAGTTTTCCCAACAGTTTTTTCCAAATAATGAATTTTTATCCCTAATGTTGGTATCTTTGGGTTTGTCAAAGATTAGATTGCTATAGATGTACCCTTTTTTGTCCTTTGTATCTAATCTGTTCCACTGATCTACCAGTCTATTTCTTAGCCAATACCAAATGGTTTTGGTGACTGCTGCAATATAATATAGCTTTAGATCAGGTACACTTAGACCACCTTCCTCTGAGTTTTTTTTTGTTTTTTTTTTTCATTAGATCCCTTGCAATTCTCGATCTTTTATTCTTCCATGTGAATTTTGTTGTTATTTTTTCTAGGTCATTGAAATAGTTTCTTGGGAGTCTGATTGGTATAGCACTAAATAAATAGATTAGTTTGGGAAGTATTGTCATCTTTATTATATTCGCTCGTCCTATCCAAGAGCACTGAATGTCTTTCTAATTATTTAAATCTGACTTTATTTTTGTGGCAAGTGCTTTGTAATTTTTCTCATATACTTCCTGACTTTTCTTTGGTAGATGGATTCCCAAATACTTTATACTCTCAACATTTGTTTGGAATGGAATTTCTCTTTGTATCTCTTGCTGTTGCATTTTGTTAGTGATATGTAAGAATGCTGAGGATTTATGTGGATTTATTTTGTATCCTGCCACTTTGCTGAAATTTTGAATTATTTCTAGTAGCTTTTTAGCAGAGTCTTTGGGGTTCTCTAAGTATACCATCATGTCATCTGCAAAAAGTGATAGTTTGATTTCCTCATTTCCTACTCTAATTCCTTGAATCTCTTTCTCGGCTCTTATTGCCGAGGCTAGCGTTTCTAGTACTATATTGAATAGTAATGGTGATAGTGGGCAACCTTGTTTCACTCCTGATCTTACTGGGAAAGGTTGTAGTTTGTTTCTATTGCATATTATGCTTACTGACGGTCTTAAATATATGCTCCTGATTATTCTAAGGAATAGTCCATTTATTCCTATACTCTCAAGAGTTTTTAGTAGGAATGGATGTTGGATTTTGTCAAATGCATTTTCTGCATCTATTGAGTTGATCATGTGGTTCTTATCAATTTGATTATTAATATTGTCAATTATATTGATAGTTTTCCTAATATTAAACCAGCCCTGCATTCCTGGAATAAATCCTACTTGATCATAGTGTATTATCCTGGAGATGATTTTCTGAAGTCTTTTTGCTAATATCTTATTTAAGATTTTAGCATCAATATTCATTAAGGAGATTGGTCTATAATTTTCTTTCTCAGTTTTCGCTCTACCTGGTTTAGGTATCAGTACCATGTCTGTGTCATAAAAGGAGTTTGGTAGGACTCCTTCATCCCCTATTTTTTCAAATAATTTATATAACATTGGGGCTAATTGTTCTTTAAATGTTTGGTAGAATTCACATGTGAATCCATCTGGTCCTGGGGATTTTTTCCTGGGGAGTTGATTAATAGCTTGTTCTATTTCTTTTTCTGAAATGGGACTATTTAAGCAATTTATCTCCTCCTCTGTTAATCTAGGGAGCCTATATTTTTGGAGGTAGTCATCCATTTCACTTAAGTTATCAAATTTATTGGCATAAAGTTGGGCAAAGTAAGTCCTTATTATTTCTCTAATTTCCTCTTCATTGGTGGAAAGATCCCCCTTTTCATTTGTAAGACTAACAATTTGATTTTCCTCTTTCTTTTTTGCTGGTCAGATTTACCAAAGGTTTATCTATTTTATTGGCTTTTTCATAAAACCAACTCTTGGTTTTATTTATTAATTCAATAGTTGTTTTTTTTTTTATTTTCAATATTATTGATTTCTCCTTTTAATTTTTGTATTTCAAGTTTAATTTGTGGTTGGGGGTTTTTAATTTGGTCTTTTTCTAGCCTTTTAAGTTGCAAGCCCAATTCGTTAATCTTCTCTTTCTCTATTTTCTTCCAATAAGCCTCTAAAGATATAAAATTTCCCTTTATTACTGCTTTAGCTGCATCCCACAGATTTTGGTATGATGTCTCATCATTGTCATTATCTTGGGTGAAATTATTAATTATTTCTATAATTTGCTCTTTCACCCAGTCATTCTTTAAGATGAGATTATTCAGTTTCCAATTACTTTTTGGTCTATTTATCCCTAACTTTTTACTGAATGTAGCTTTTATTGCATTGTGGTCTGAGAAGAAGGCATTTAGTATTTCTGCCTTCCTACATTTAATTTTGAGATCTGTATATCCTAATATATGGTCATTTTTTATATAGGATCCATGAACTGTTGGGAAGAAATTATATTCCTTTCTTTTGCCATTCAGTTTTCTCCAAAGGTCTATCATACCTAGTTTTTCTATTGTTCTATTTAATTTTGTAATTTCTTTCTTGTTTGTTTTGTTGTTTGATTTGTCTAAATCTGAGAGTGCAAGGTTGAGATCTCCCACTATTATAGTTTTACTGTCTATTTCTTCTTGCAACTCTCTTAACTTTTCCATTAGAAAGTTAGATGCTATACCACTTGGTGCATATATGGTTAGTATCGATATGGCTTCATTACTTATGCTACCTTTCAGCAGTATATAGTTTCCTTCCTTATCTCTTTTAATTAGATCAACTTCTGCTTTTGCTTGATCTGAGATAAGGATAGCTACCCCTGCTTTTTTGGCTTTACCTGAAGCATAATATATTCTATTCCAACCTTTTACCTTTACTCTGTATGTATCTCCCTGCTTTAAGTGTGTTTCCTGCAGACAACATATTGTAGGGTTCTGATTTTTGATTCAATCTGCTATCCGTCTCCGTTTGATGGGAGAGTTCATCCCATTCACATTTACAGTTAAAATTACTAATTCTGTATTTCCTGCCATCATATTATACCTAGATTATGCTTTTTCCCTTGACCCCCCCTGATCCCCCTCCCCGATATTTAATTTACAGACCCCCCTTGTGACACACAACCCTCCCTTTTTTTTAGTATCCCTCCCCCCTCCCTCCAAGTCCCTTCACTTATTCTCCTTTTCCTTTTCCCTTTTTCTCTCCCCCCTTTTAATGAGGTGAGAGAAAATTCTCTGAAAAACAAATATGTTAATTATTTACTCTTTGAGCCTCTCCTGATGAGAGTAAGATTCACACAATGATTCTCCCCCTTACTAAATTCCCTCAGATATGGTGTATTTTCTATGCCTCTTCCTGGGATGTAGTTTCCCTACTTTTAGCATTCCTTCCCCTTTTTCTGAAACGACCTCCTTCCCTTTACTACACCCCCCTTTTTTTTCTTTTATATCAGTAAAATCAAATTATCCTTGAGTAATTTTTATATACCCACAACAGAGTTACAGTTCTCAAGGGTTCTGTGTACCTTTTTCTGTTTCTCTTTAGTCTTGTGGATGTAGATCAAATTTTTTGTTTAGGTCTGGTTTTTTTCTTAGAAACATATAGAATTCCTCTATTTCATTGAATGACCATCTTCTTCCATGGAAAAAGATGCTAAACTTAGGTGGGTAGTTCATTCTTGGTTGCAGTCCTTGATCTTTTGCCTTATGGAATATCAGGTTCCAGGCCCTTCTATCTTTTAATGTGGAGGCAGCCAGATCTTGGGTGACCCTTATTGTGGCACCTTGGTATTTAAATTGTTTTTTTCTAGCTGCTTGCAGGATTTTCTCCTTTGTGTGGTAATTCTGCAGCTTAGCCACAATATTCCGTGGTGTTCTTTTTTTAGGGTCTATTTCAGAAGGAGTTTGATGAATTCTTTCCACATCTACTTTCCCTTCTGTTTCTATTATCTCTGGACAGTTCTCTTTGATAATTTCCTGTAAAATAGAATCTAGGCTCTTTTTTTGGTCATAGTTTTCAGGAAGTCCAATGATCCGCAGATTATCTCTCCTAGATCTATTTTCCAGGTCTATAGATTTTCCAAGCAAGTATTTGACGTTGTTCTCCAGCTTCTCTTTTTTTTTTTTTTTTTTTTTTTGTTTTGTTTGACTGATTCTTGGGTTCTCTGTGAATCATTCATTTCTATTTGTTCCATCCTGACTTTTAAGGAGTTATTTTCTTCTTTCACAGTTTTTAGTTATTTTTGTAAATGCCCAATTTCGTTTTTAAATGAATTATATTGCTCTATTGAATTTTTTTCCATTTCCCTAATTTTTTTTTTTGAGAATTATTTTCTTTTTCCAATTCAGAAATCCTATTTTATTGGGACTTTTGTATCTTTTCCAATTCAGAAAATTTTTAACCTTTTCTAATTCGTAAATTTTGTTTCCCTGCATCTCCTGTGAATTCTTTATTTTTTCCAACTCCAATTTCAGGACGTTGTTATTCTCTCTCATAGCTTCCCTTTCCTTTCCCCATTTTTCTTCAAACTCTCTTAGCTTTTTAAGAGTTTCTTCTAGGAGAGAGTTATGTGATGGGGGGCAGGAATCGTTCCCCTTTAGGTTGTTATCTGCTGATTCTCTGCTGTCAACTTTCTCGGGGTTGGATACCTGCTCTTTCTCTGTGTAGAAGGATTCTGTAGTTTTTCTGGCTTTTTTGTTCATATTTAAAAAATCTTTTGGGGTCTGTCCCTGGGGTAGGAAATTATTTGTTTATTTCTTTACCAGTTTCCTCCCAGACCGGATGGATGCAGCGGCTCTTGCACCTGAGCTAAGAGAGAGCTCTGGGAGAGAGTTCCCCACCCCCTCCCTGGAAGTGCCTCAGAGATGACTAGCACTGCTGTGCCCCAAGGGCGCTGTGTTTTAGTGGCTTCCCTGACTTTTGAGATTAAAGTAAAGACAGCACAAAGCCCAGCCTATGTGTCCGGGTGGGGCGTGGATGTCTGCAGCAGGTGACGTGAAAAGCCCCTGTGCTCAAACTGGAAGTGTCTGCCAGAAACCGCGGTCCCTAGTTCAACAGTTCCTCTTCTCTGGGACTTCCTGGAGCTGAGTTCCACTCCCTCCAGCTAAGCTAGGCAGTGTGTGTTGCCTTGGGCCGTATCTGCCCTTGTCAATCTCTTAACTAGTCTTAGGTGGGAGCTGAGGCCACACCCCCTGGTGCCGAGATCTGCTGAGTCACCTCCAGGATCCGGGGGGAAAATCTAATCTATCTGAATTTTTTAATTATTTAGATTTCCCTTCTGAACTGCTATATCATAAGCAGAGAAGAGCTAACAGCCTGTGCTGGATTCTTTTATCTCAGTGGCTTCTCTGATCCCAGAGCCCTTCCCAGCACAATCGGCGCAGTATGCTAGCACCCAGCCGTCTGTGCTGGCCTCTCTTCTTCCTCCCCTGGGGACTGACCTTTTCTGTTGAAACTCCAGATTCTCTTCAGCTGGTAAGTCCTGCTTCCAGTCCTTGTGGTATCTGTCAGTCCAGGGCTATTTGTGAGGCTGATTTATCTTATTGGTTGTGAGGGAGTGAGGACGTTCACAGAGTAGTGTGTTTCTTCTCCGCCATCTTGGCTCCGCCCCCCCAGGACTGCCTTTTAAATTTAGATTATTTCTTTTGTTCCAATTCTATGTTTAAGGTAGAGACATCCATGGAGGTATCCAGTTCTTTACTCACTTTTACTCCAGAAAGCCTAAAGAACCTTCCTTTGATTTTTGAAGAAGCAGAGCAAATCATAACTAATCTACTTACAAAGAACTAAAGGAATTCACTTTCTTTTTATATATTAATCGGATACAACCTCTAACGGCCTGTATAGCTTCCTCATCTTATTCCTGTGGTAATTAACTATGTTGTTTTTCATCTTTTCATATTGTGGACTCTGTATTGTTAAAGCTTCTTACTGAAAGGATTAATTCAGAGAAACTTCTTTCTGAAAATTCTCTTTATTGTTTTAACGCAGCATCACATCATTGTTGTTTTAGAGACAGGTAGTAAACTGGACAGAGTAAAGAAGATTTGAATTTATATTTATCCTTTGACTAGCTATGGAATTATAAGCTAAAAATCATAACCTCCTTGTGCATCAGCTTCCTTAATAAAAAATAGGAATAAAAATATCACTTACCTTTAGTAGAACTATAAGGATCAAATGAGATGATATTTCTAAAGTATTCAGCAAAGTCAGGTACATAGTAGGCTTTTAATAAATGCTTATTCCTCTTCATTATGGTGAAATTTCTCAGCTTCATATATGTAAAACACCAGGCTATAACCTGAAAAAAGCCAAACAATTCGAAAGTTTCTGACCTCAAAGAATATTGATCCTATGGAGGGAAGGATAATATAGCAAGATAATTTCATGAGGAAGGAAGAATACTAACTAATAGTGGGGTGGGTTCAAAGAAAGCCTCTCATAGAGATATGATAGGTGCAGAGTCTTGAAGGAATCTAGGAATTTTTAGAGTATAAGTGGAGAAGGTAGGGTGGGAATTCATTGTAGGTATAATGCAAATGCATAGAGACAAGAGATATTAAGTTCACTGTATAACAACTAGGTCACTTTGGATGGGTGACAATGAAGGAAGGGGAATAATGTGTAATGAACCTGGAAAGGAGGCTGGCTCCAATTTGTGTCACCTTTCCCATGTCATACTGAGGAGACTAGAGTAAAGGAGCTTGATAAAAGGCATATGTTCAGAGTTATACTTCAGGAAAATTGTGTTGGCAGCTGTGGAACATGGAATAGATAGGCAAAAGCTTAGAAATGGAAAGTTTCTAAGAATTAGGAATAAGTTGTAAAAATGTGATAATGGTCAAAATTAGGGTGGTAGCTGCAGAAGTGGAGAAAATAGATATGAGAATATTTTGGAATTAGAATCAATAAGACTTGACAGTATTAGATTGGATATAGAGGTGGTGAGGGACGGGAAAGAGTCAAGGATGATTCACCGTTTGCCTATTTTAGTGAAGTAGGGAAATTTGAAGGAGGAGTGAGTTTAGGGGGGAAAGATAAATAAATTCCATTTTGTACCTGTTAAGTGTGAATATTCTCCTAGAGATCAATTTTGAAATTTCAATAGGTAGGTGATGATGTGGAACTAGGGAGTCAAGAAAGAAACTAGGGTTGGATGTAAAGGTCTGAGAGTCATCTCTTATATTTGAGAATTGAACAAGTGGGAGATTATGAAAAAACTAAGGAGAATGTAGAGATAGAAGAAAAACAGTTTCAGGGCTGAATCTTGGGACATATTTCTGACAAGAGAGTTGAAGAAGATTATAAACTGGCAAAAGAGGCTGAGAAAAGCAATTGGACAAGTAGGAGGGCATTTGAGAGGGAGAAATATCCAGGAAGTCAAAGAAAGCATGAATATCAAAAGGAGAGGGGATTCATCAACACTGAACACTGCAGAGATTTCAATAAGGATGGAGTTTGAGGGAAAAAATGGACTTAACCGTTAAATATTTACAAAATTGAAGATAGTTGTTAAAATTTAATAGGAGTTTTTCAAAACCACTGATAACAAAGCCCATGAAAAAAAGTTAAAAAACATGTGTACACTTGATTTTTTTTCTAGTAGTTTGGGTAGGACATGGAGAAGAAATATAGAATCTACACTTCTATATGTTTGGAAGAGATTTAAATACATTTATAAACAGGCAGGAAGGATTCAATAGAAAACAAAAAAGAAATAGAAAGGGTAGTTGGAATGAAAACTTCATGAGAAAACAGAAGGATGTATGACATCAAATCAGTCAAATAGATTAGATAAATATTTATATAGCATTTAAGGTTTACAAAATGCTGTACATATGCTACTTGATTTGATTCTCAAAACAATTCCATGTGACACATGTAGAAACTGAGGCAAGAAACTTGTCCAAACTCAGACTCAATAAGAATGAATAGCAGGATTTGAATACATTGTATTTTAAGCCTAAATATCCTTTCAGAGGATAAAGATTATTTCTTCATAAGAAACTGAAGTAAAGAAATAAAGGATACAGTATGATATTGAGGAATTTGAAATACAGAGTATGGGGAAAAGTTGCAATTCATTTTTTCTGCAGTAGCTTGATTATATTACATAATATGGGTCAAAATCAGTCTACCCTTCTGATAAAATCAAATGTATTGGTCAAAATGTATCAATAACATAGCATCATAATAAGAAAAAATAAACAAAATAAGGTTATTTAAATACAGGATTAAAAAATAAAAAAAATAGAAAAAGAAATAAATAAAGGACATAATTATATTTTCTGAAAAGATTGATAGCACAATCTTTCTAAACTGTTTTAGTGAGAATATATCTGGAGTACTGGACTCATTTCTGGTTGGTATATTTTAAGGGGGGGGGGTAGTTTGAATAGAATTATAGATTTTAGCTGAGGATGACTGAAATCCATGATTGTTTAGTATAAGTATGTAAAAAACTGATTTTTTGACAGGGGAGGAGCAGGGTATGAACTAAGCAAGGCAGGAACACTGATAATGATCTTCAAATACTTCAAAAGCTGGCAGGTGAAAGAGGAACTAGATTTATTAATGTGAGCCTCAAAATGGCAAAACTTGAATCAATGATCAGGGATTAGAGGGAAGAGAATACATTTCAATAAAAGGTAAAATTCTTAAACAATTAAAGCTTTGTAAAAGATAGATGGATTGCCAAGGAATATAGTATGTTGAACATGAAGTGTTGGAGTGAAATCAGAGTGATGCTTGTTAGAAATGTAGTATTAGAAATTCCAACACCAGATGAAAATTTAAATAAATGACCTTTAAGGTTCCTTTCAGCTTGGAGACTACGATTCTAGGTGCCCATTCACATATTTAGAAAAGCTTATCATGATTTGGCCTTGGCAATGTTGGGGTTAGTGAACGTATATATTACAGAGTCCACAGAATACAGGGCAATATCACCACCTAGTGTTCATATAGCCAGGATTGTATTCAGTCAGTGAAGCATTAAGAGTTTATGGAGCTTACTGGGGTTATATAATAACCTTTTGATAACTAAGGACTTGTGTTACAATTTCAAGTATGATATAGTACTTGCCCTCAAGAAACGGTCAATCTAATCCACTCAAAATATGAACAAGTATTCAATGTACATATGCAATGGTAATATTCTCATTTGGAACAGAACAGGGAGGATAGATTCAGAAATTGTGTTTGATGGGGAAAGGACTAGATTATTATATAGTAGACTTCCTGGAGGGGATAAACCTGAAACAATAGTTTTATATAGAATCATAAAATCTAAAATTAGGAAAATTATCAAATTCTTCCTATAAATGAGAATACAATACAAAGATCATCCTACTTCATGTCATTCACAGATGGGGACCTAACTACCTCATTTTAAAAGAGGTAGGGTTTTTTTTTGTTGTTGTTGTTACTTTGAAAGGGCTTTTTGGGATGTTTTACTCAATATTTATTAAAATTTGCCTTCTTGTAACTTCTATTCATTGCTATAGCTTCTTCCTCAGGGGCCAAGTTGAACTTCCCTCTGAAGACAATGTTGCTTCTGAATAACAAGCCTTCAGATATTTGAAGCCTGCTATAAAGTCTTGTATATTACAGAATAAAAATCCCATTTTGTTTCCATAAATCTTTGCAATCTTGGATATATTGAAAGACATATCAAGAGAATTTCTGCAATATGTAATCTGGAAGAACAATCATTTTAATGAGCATAAATATTAGGGAGAGTAAAAAGCAACTTGAACATCTTAGTGTATGGATTAAAATGGTTCTGAAAGTTAAGTAAGACTGCTGTACAGTTTCAAAAATATAGTCTAGTAGGTTTGGATTCTAGCTTTGGTCTGTTTAGTGGAATATTCTGCAATCTGAGGAAAATAACTTAAATTTTCAAACCCTCAATTTTTTCCTTTTTTCTAATAAAAGTTAGAACACATGATAGATATTTAAGGTTTCTCCTAACTCTTACAATTTATTGTCTAGTACTTTATATTGTATATTCAAAGTTCTTTCTAGATATAGTGCTATATAAATCTAAACATGTAGAACCATTTCTGGAAGCATTAAATCTTTCCTACCTGTGTTGCTTACCTTTTTAACTCTTCAGGGACCCAACTTCACATACAGTCTTTCCCTGGAGAAAAAAAGAAAACAAGAAATAGGTCATTAGCATAGGGCAGTTTCAATTGTGTCTTAGGAAAAGATATGCACTAAATGATGTACACAGAATGCAAGTTTAAAAATAATATATTTATATGACTCTATTTCCATCTATCTATCTATCTATTCATTGCTTCTTCCATTGCCATACAGATTGTCATGGCATCATAAATTCTTAAAATATATTTTCCAATTAATCAAAGTTTGGAAAAATTTCTAAATTAAATGGCTAAGTAAATTCAATGCAATAGTTATCGATATTTACTAAATTATCATTATTTTCAAAGTTTCCTACCCTCATTGTCCTACTGCAAGTCTTATAAGTTAACAGTCAAGCTGAGTCTAACTAGTTCTGTTTTCTCTTTAAGACCTTTTTGTCCAATCTATAACGATCTTTCCATACTGTGAACTATTGCCAAGACTAAGTTGCTTACTACTACTTAATTGTTTCCTCTCTGGCTCATTGACTCTAGACTACTTGAAGCTGCAACCAGGTTTCATATTTCTTCTGTATCCACCATAATGCTAAGTACATTTATCAGTTCATCAAGGATAAGTGATTCCACTAGAGTAGCAACTCCCAACATTAATGGAGATTACAACTATTTATGACTTATTTCCTAAATCTTCATAAAGCTGAGCCTTAAATAGGTTATTATTATGTGCTTAAGATAGAACATAAATGTAAAAGTTGGGATCTGAACCCAGGTCCTCCTGACTCAGATTTCAACATGTTCCCTAGTATATTATGCTGGTATATGTTGGATCATACACATAGGTCATACACACAATAAATTCTCATTGGTTGATTGGATTTGTTTAATTCCATTGTATTCAAAAGAAAGTACAGTTTGAAAATGCATGTATATTCTCTAAATTTGTGACAAAGTCACAATGTTTGATTGATATCTTCTTTAATATTAATTCAGGAAAGATTTGATAGTACCAGAGATGGATCTATATATTTAGATTAATATAGCATTAGATCTGGAAAAACTTTTAAATATACAATGTAAAGTCCTGGACAATAAATTGTAAGAATTAAGAAAAACCTTAAATAACATGTGTTTTAACTTCTGTTAGAAAAAATAAATTGAGGTTTTAAAAATTTAAATTATTTTCCTTACATGACAGAATATTCCACTCAGCAGGCCAGAGCTAGAATCCAAATCTGCTAGCATGTTTTTTTTTTTTAATTGTATAGTATTTCTGCTTATATTTCTGCTTACCTTCCAGAACCATTTTAATTCATACACAAAGATGTCCAATATGCTCTTTACTCTTCCTAATCTTTACCCTCATTTAAAACGATTGTTCTTTTAGATAACATATTGCATTAACTCTCTTGAACCTCTTTCAACATATTTAAGACAGTAAAGACCATATCTGGAAAATCACAAATTAAAGGAAATAGCCCTCATTTAAAAAAAAAATAAAATCAAAAAGGACATTACTTTTCACCCATCAGTGTACTTCAGGGTATTTTAGGGACAAAATCTTGGACTCCATTTGCAGCTCATAAGGGGGCATTATTGAGAGTATTAACTATTCAAAGAAGACCATAAAGGTCAGATAATTATATTCAATCATTCTTTGATTTTTGTGGTTTTTTTTTAATTTAGTTAAATAAAATGTGATTAGGTTCTTTGAGCACATGATTGACTTTCTCCTTATCATTATTAGAAAATTATCTTGTTCTACTTATTAATATTATTTCTGCTATAAAGAGATTTTTGTAATTCAATGAAAACAAAGTTCAAATAAAGGTAAAGAGGAACTGCAAAGAAGCAATGGATTCATCACTGTAATAAGTGTGGTAGGATTAACAGAATGCTGAATTTAGAGTCAGCAAGATCTAGGTTCAAATTTTTTCTCTGATATTTAAGTTCCATGTCCATGCCATTTAATGTGAGAAAGTGTTGGCTTTCCAATCTGAAAAAATTGAGAACATAAAATTTTCTTCTGCACAATTCAATCTTGTAAGGACCAGCAGCTGTAGGAGCCCTCAACCAAAAGATTGAAAGGGGAAAGAAATTACTGACAGGAAATGTACCTGTATTGATTAAAAACTCTATTGCATAAAGCAGTGATGGGTTATCCTTCTAGGACCCAGAGGAGTGCTTATGATTAGTCACAAGAGAGCAAGAACTCTGGTCACAGTTCCCAGACAGAGAGGAGAGACCGTGCTTGTGGCTGCAGAAGTTGAAAACTTGGTCAACAGTTAAACAGAAAAATAAATAAGTAAGTAAATAAATAAAATGCAAGTAAAATCTTGAATATAAAAAGCTAATAAAAGTGGCAGAAAAAGCAAAGACACAAGTTCAAAAAAAGACAACAATCGTGGAAATAATTTAACAAATCCTCAAAGGAAAAAAAAATGCTAAGAAGACCCAGGTCAATCAAGAATTCCTAAAAGAATTAAAAAAAGAACTAAGAGCAGTAGAGGAAAAATTGGGGAAAGAAATGGAAGTGATGAAAGAAAATTTTGAAAAGTGAATTAGAAGCTCAGTAAAAAAAAGGGCATAAAATGCTGAAGAAAATAATATTTTAAAACAAAGTGGTCTAATTATAAAAGACACACAAAAATTCAGTAGAGGAAAGAGCTCCTTAGAACGCAAAATAGATCAAATGACAAAGAAAATATGAATTCTCACTGAAGGAAATAATTCCTTAAATTTAAAATTGAATAACTGAAAGTGGACTCCATGAGACATCAAAAACAATAAAAGAAAGCAAGTTAACAAAAATGAAAGAAAAAAAGAAAAAAAATATGAATTATCTTTTTGGAAAAACAACTTATATGGAAAATAGAAAAAAAGAATTACTGTATTTCATGAAAACTATGATAAAAACAAAGAGCCTAGACATCATATTTTGAGAAATTAACAAACATTTTGATATTTTAGATGAAGAGGGTAAAATAAAAATTGAAAGAATGCACTGCCCATTTCCTGAAAGAGATCCCAAAATGACAACTTCCAGGAATATTATCTTTGAATTCCAAAGCTCCCAAATCAAAAAGAAAATATGACAAACATCCAGAAAGAAAGAAAAAAAATAATGTTTTATGGATGGAGCCACAGTTGGGATCACACAAGATATAGCAGCTACTGGATCAAAGGAATGAAGAAGGTGTAACAGGGTATTCCAAAAGGCAAAAGGGCTAAGAGTACAATCAAGCAAAATTGAATATAATCCTTCAGGAGAAAAGTGGATATTTAATGAAATAGAGAACTTTCAAGCATTCTTAATTAAAAGACCATAGTAGAATAAAAATTTTGAAATTTAAACAGAAGACTCAAGAGAAACATAAAAAGGTAAGCATGGAAGAAAAATCCTAAGGGATTTAATATGTTTAAAATG
This sequence comes from Sminthopsis crassicaudata, assembly GCF_048593235.1. Taxonomy (NCBI): domain Eukaryota; kingdom Metazoa; phylum Chordata; class Mammalia; order Dasyuromorphia; family Dasyuridae; genus Sminthopsis; species Sminthopsis crassicaudata. The sequence continues at coordinate 90,235,487 of NC_133617.1, forward strand.
TTTACATTCATATATAAGAAAATGATACTTGTAATTCTTAAGAATTTTATCATTCTACAAGCAGTTATAATGATACTAAATAGACAGAGAGAATAAGTGTGAGTATTTTATATGGGAATGATCTTCAAATTTTTTTTAAATGAAGGTTTGAGAAAAATGGATACACTGGGAAAAGAAAGAAGAGAGAAATAGAATGGGACATTTTTTCTCACATAAAAGAAGCATAGGAGGAAAAGCTATTACAGTGGAAGAATTTTCTTAAGAATTTGCTCAAAGAGAGAAACACATATACATAAACACACACACACACACACACACACACACACACACAGAGTTACTTAATCATGGGTAAAAATGTCAGTTACTCAATATGGAAAAACCAGTGGGTGAGTAGAGGGGAGAGAGAGAGAGAGAAAGAGAAAGAGAAAGAGAAAGAGACAGAGACAGAGAGGCAGAGACAGAAAGGGACAAAGAGACAGAGAAAGGCAAAGAAACAGAGAGAAAGAAAGAAAGAGAGAGAGAGAGAGAGAGAGAGAGAGAGAGAGAGAGAGAGAGAGAGAGAGAGAAAGAGAAAGAGAGAGGGAGGGAGGGAGGGACGGAGGGAGGGAGGGAGAGAGAAAGATAAAAGAAATGGAATACATAGACCAACAGAGATCAACATTGCCAAAGAAACAGAAGAAAATGTATTGGAGGGAAATACATAGGTAGTAATCATAATTGTTCATTTGAATGGATTAAGCTTATCCACAAATTAGAAGCACATAAAACAAATTAGAAACAGATCAAGCAATATGTTGTTAATGAGATTTACACTTGACACACACACACACACACACACACACACACACACACACACCATAAACACAGATATAGAGTTAAAATTAGAAGCTGAAACAAAAAATTATTATGCTTTAGCTTATGCAAAAAAAAAAAAAAGTCAGTGGAAGTAATCATGAGCTCAGACAAAGCAAAAACAAAAAAGTAGACCAAGTTAAAAGAAATTATTAGGGAAACTTCATCTTGCTAAAAGATGCCATACATAATCAAGTAATGCATTTTTACCTAAGTTTCCCTGATAAAAGCTTCTTTGTTATAAAATATAGGAAAATGAGTCAAATTTATGAAAAAGCAAATAAAAGCAATCACCAAATTCATTAATAATTAAAGTATATGAACAAGGAGTTTCTGAAAAAAGAAATGAAAGCTATCTAGACTGATGTGGAAAAAAAATGCCCTAAATCACTGTTAATTAGAGAAATACATATTTTAAAAATTCTCAGGTGCTACCTCACATTTATCATAAATGACAAATATTAGAGGGGATCAGGAAATACTAATAATCTGTTGGTGAAGTATGAATTTGTCTAATCATTATGGAGAACAATTTAGAAATATACACAAAGTGATTCGATAAATACCCCTTCATCCAGCAATGTCACTACAAGATCTATATCCAAAAAATGTACAGCAAAAGGAAAAAGACATATATGCACAATAATATTCATGGTAATTATTTTTATGATGACAAAGGATTGGAAGTTGAAGAAGTAGTCAGCTATAGGGAATGGCTGCATAAATTACATCATATGATTGTAATGAAGCACTATTATGATATAATAAACTGACTGTGGAATAGAGTTTCAGGGGGGGAAAAAGCATAACAGAACCCATATTAACTGATGTAAAATGAAGTGAGAAGAATTGGAAGATTATTGTTTACAGTAAAAGCAATGCTGTAATGATTATTAGCTATGAAAACTTGACTACTCTGATTAATACAATGATGCAAGGCAATTCTAAAAAACTCATGGTGAAAATGGTTCTAGAGAACCACTTCTAGAGAAATAACTAAAAAGTACAGAGTATGAATTGAAGTATAACTTTCTCACTTTCTATATTTTGTTGTGGTGGTGGTTTGGTGATATGTTTTACGTAAAAATATGCTTTGCATGATTTCACCTGCATAATTGATATCATTTTCTTGTCTTCTCAGTGGGTGGGCAATGGAAGGGAGGGAGAGATCACATAAACTGTAGCATGACTCAGGGCACAGCAGGAAAAGGAGAAATAATAACAATTTTCCTAAGCAAGCAAACTTCTCAATCAGTCACTCCTCAGCTTTTAGGTGAAAATGCCATAGTCATAGTCAGAAAGAAGCTCTAATCATTAATGTGTAATTTAAAATGTATCCTTCCCCAAAGCAAACAAATTGGTTAATTAGTTAATTCTGTATGTATAACCTAATCGGCAAGGTGGAATAGTAGATCAAAAGAAGACAGACTTGGAGCTAATAAACCTAAATCATAGTTCCCATTTAGAACTTGTATAACCATAACCAGAAGACCTAAGATAAGTTTTAACATCAGTAAAATGAGAAGTAAAATCTGAGGATCCAGTGAGATCAATGATAGAAGTGAAAGTACTTACTATAAGTAAAATTTTCCAAAAATGAAAATGAAAGTGAGTTTTTCTGCTCCAGTATATATTTCTTATTATAGAGAAAGTACAAAAGATGTGATAATATATACTCATTGATTTTGTAGTCTTGTGAAGGTAGTACAACCAGAAGAATGAGGAATATCAAAGTAAGTGGTATAAATATCATACGTACATATATGCATACATACTGAAGTAAATCACTCAACCTCTCTTTCATAATCTGTAAAATGTGAACCTTAAATAGAAAATTCTGAAGGTCTTTTAAATTCTATATATATAATATATATATATACATTTATTGCATATATGTATATATGCATATGCATATACATACATATACATATATATATATATATACATATACATATATACATGCATATATGTATATATATATATGTACATGTGAGGACAAATAGTTGATTGGTTTTATCCTTTATGCATAAAGAAGATCAAAATGATGTCATTATGTTGGGTTCAAGGTACTGTGTGTCTCACTGTCATTGATCAGACCAATACAAGCTCAGAAGGCTCTACCACAGATCAGGAATTAATAGACATTTGAGATAGAGATGTTTCTAAATTTGCACATCTCACATTTCCTTTGACCTATTGTAATCCTACTTTGCTTATTGAACACAAAGACTTCTTTGGTACAGACAGGCCAAGTTGGATGATCCTGTGCCATAGTCTCCCATGTCACACACTTGATTCCAAAGCTCTCTACCTTATTACATTTCAGCCTTGGAATACACAATCATCTGTGAATAAAAGACATCACCCATATATACATACATATACATAAGCATATGTACATTTATATTGAATGATACTGATACTCTTTCACATTTATAGAACTTCACAATTTATAGATTTGTAATTATATAAGATTTATAATTATCAACCTAAAGAGATTAGGAGTGAATATATGGTTATTTTCATTTTGAAGAAGAAGAATGCTGAGTTTCAAAGTGCCTAAGTGGGTTTCTAGAATTACAAATCTACTTATTGTTGGGATAGCTAACCTTCCAACTCAATGTTAATCTCTGAAGCTGAAACTGCTTTTCCTTTATATAACACCAGCAGCCAAGTAAATGAACTGGCATAAAAAGTCAATCAGTTCTTTTTTCTCTTCTGAATACTGAAGACCTCGTAATTATGTACATGACATTACTGAGGAAATCATGCAATAGATTATTAACTCTATTAATCCAGGTGTGGCTACTAATGTGTGCTACTTTATCAATATGATTACATTTTGTTGTGTATGTTGATTCAATACTTTATGTATTCAACAGTTTCTGAGAACCCAGAAGGACAGAGTTGTAATTATGTCAAAATAAGGAAGTTGAAATCAAGATGTTCTCTTTTGAACTTAAATAGGTATGTTGATATGAGAATGGAAAGTTGGAATCTAAAATAAATAAAAGATCTAATTAGGTAGAGTCTGTCTCTTCCTGGTAAATATTTTAGAAGAACAAGGAGTAAAACTTCATCACAGAGGGGGAAAAAAAAGTCATTCCAGAAGTCAGAAGACAAGTTTGAAATAACTATTCTGCTATAATCTTTCTGAGTGACTAGGGCAATCATCAATCCATGATTTATTCTTCATAACTTTCTAATTAGAGATGACATTTTTCCCAGTCTATATCTCAGAATTAATTCAAAGATTAAGTGATTAATGAATGTGAAAGTGTTTTTCAGTCAAAAAGTTTTCTGAGTGTGTAAAAATGAACTGGTAAACAAAAGCAGATTACAAAAAAAAACATGATCTTTATTGAAAGTATACTCTTCAATTTGGAATACACACCTTCTATAATTCAAGTCTGCTAACCTAATGAAGAGATAAATTATTGTTTTCCCATAATTAGTGCATGAAAATAGGTACTAGTCATCGTAAATCGATCTCTTATTCTGTCTCTCCTTTCTTACTACCTTTTGATAAGAGGAAAGATCTCAGATTCTACCCACTCTTTAAAGCAATAAACATTTGCTGTTCTTTGCCCCATCTTGCTTGTTATTTCCTACTTTAGGCGAGGGACATTGGGGATGACTATGATCTGAGTTTCAAAAAGTTAGAATAATGAGTCATTAGTAATCACAAAGCTGGATTTCATTCCAGAATTTTCTAGTATCAAAACAATGAAGAATAAAGTCCCAAATAACATGTCCAATACAGTAGTACAGAAAATCATATATCCATTAGGCATGCATCATACAGAAGGATTTTGGTGTTACCTGTCTCAAGTCCTAGCCTACTCTCCACCGTAATTGAAAAGAATGAGTGTGTCCTTAGGTATGAGTGAAAATATTTATTTTCTATACTTGCAATATATTTGCAATAAATATAATTTTGCAAAAGATAATTGATGCTAATTGGTTCATTGGAATGAAGGTACTAATCATTGATAGTTAACAATGGGGAAGAGGATACACTGAAATGGATATTAAAAGAATAATTTTGGGAGAAAAGAATATGTTAAAACAAATTCCTGAGGAAAAGAATTTAGCACCTCTCTGCAAGAATGAGTGGAAAGTATCTTTACTTTTTCTTTTGTTTGCAGATCAAGCAGGTCAATCAAGAAAATTGAAAGAATTGGCCTAAAATCTCTAAGTAGTCAATTATATTTTTAAAAATTAAGTTTTTATTACATGTTAGACACTATCTAAGTACTTAGGACACAGAGAAAATGGGAAAATATTCTTGTACTCAAAAATTTCAAATTCTAAAGGGGAAGAAAATATGTTATTAACAGAGTACATAAAAAAAAAACAAAGTATGAAGAAGAAACAGGATGACAAAAAATTTAGCAGTTTTACACTAAAGATAGAGATGTTGGAATTAGAAATTAGAAAAAAAAAAAGAAAAAGATTAAAGCTACATTCAAACTAAGTGTAACCATCCAGGAGAAAAAAAAATGCAACTTTAGAAGAGAATTCCCAATTTATGTGGGTGGAGCCAAGATGGCTATGTAGAGCAAGGAAAATGGTCAAGCTTTTCCAGTTTCCATCAAAAACTACATGAAGCCAAACATCTAAAAAGAATCTGTGAGAATAAAATTTCTCTTCATCTAAAAATAAATTGAAAAAAAAAATTCAAGAAAGGCCTGCTCTGGGGTGAAAAGGGTGTTCACCTCATCTCATACAGACCTTGGGAAAGTCAGTGCACGGATCTTAATCACAGCAGATCAGCAACTGAGACCCTCAGTCCTGGCTTAGTAAAATAGGAAATCAATGGGGCAGCCTCCAGTCCCGGCTCAGAAGGAAAGCTATGAGAAACCAGGGTGTTTTTTGGGCAAAGCTACTCCAACAACACAAGGGTTTCTTCTGCTAAAAGCCAAGGCTTAGAGCTATATAGGAAACTTGGAACAGCACCACCTTTACCACAGGAGCAGAGTTCCACCTTAAAATAAAAAGGCAATACCAAAGAAAATGAAAGAAAATGAGCAAGAAAGCGAGAAGAACCACAATTGAAAAAAGCTACTAGGGCAACAAGGTAGACCAAAATACAAACTCAAATGAGAACAAAATATGCACAGAAGAAATTTCAAAGAGCAATATGAATTCATCAGTAGCCCAAAGAGGCTCCTTGGATGTGCTCATAAAAGACTTCAAAAGGCAAAATAGAGAGGAAGAAGAAAAAAATGAGAAAGGAGATGCTTAAGAGTATCAACAGCTAGGAAAAAGTAAGGAAAAAAAGTTGTTGGAAGGAAAAAAAAATTAAAAAATAGAATTAATCAAATGGAAAAAGTCACACATTAAAATCAAGAATAAGGCAAATGTAACCCAAGGAATCTGTAAGATAGCAAAAATCAGCTAAACAAACTAAAAATAATAGGAAAAATAGAAGAAAATGTGAAGTATCTCATGGGAAAAAAAAAAAAAAAAACAACTGATCTGGACAATAGATCGAGAAGAAACAATTTAAAAATTATTGGCCTACCTGAAGACCATGACCAAAAAAAGAACCTGGATAGCATTCTTCAAGAGATCATTAAGGAAAACTGTCCTAATATTCTAGAAATAGAGGGCAAAATACCCATTCAAAGAATCCACATCATTTTGGAAAGAGATCCCACAAGGAAAGCATCAAAGAACATTGTTGTGAAACTCCACAACTACAATTTCAAGGAAAAAAATAATGCAACCTATTAGAAAAAAAAATTCAAATATGAAGGATCAATATTCAGGCTTACACAGGATCTAACAGCTTCTGAAATAAAAGATCAGACAGCCTGGAATATCATAATCCAGAAGAAAAAGAAATTAAAGTTACAACATAGAATTTACTACCTACAGAGATTCAGCATTATTTTTTCCAGAGAGGCAATGTAGCTGTAATTAAATAAAAGATGCAAACATTTTTTATTCAAAAAACCAGAACTGCACAGAAAATTATGAATGCAGGATTAAAGTAATCCATAAAAAGGTAAACAGTGGAAAACATATATTATTTAAAAGTTAAACTGTTAAATTAGATATGGATCCGCACTTAACACCATATAGCAAGATCAGATCAAAATGGGTCCATGATTTAGGCATAAAAAATAAGATCATAAATAGACTACAGGAACACACGATAGTCTACCTCTCAGAGCTGTGGAGGAGGAAGGAATTTATGACCAGAGAAGAACTAGAGATCATTATTGATCACAAAATAAAAGATTTTGATTACATCAAACTAATAAGTTTCTGTACAAACAATACTAATGCAAACAAGATTAGAAGGGAAGTAACAAATTGGGAAAATATTTTTATAGTTAAAGGTTCTGATAAAGGTCTCATTTCCAAAATATATAGATAATTGATCCTAATGTATAAGAAATCAAACCATTCTCCAATTGATAAATGGTCAAAGGATATGAACAGACAATTCTCAGATAATGAAATTGAAACTATATCCACTCATATGAAAGAGTGTTCCAAATCACTACTGATCAGAGAAATGCAAATTAAGACAACTCTGAGATACCACTACACACCTGTCAGATTGGCTAAGATGACAGAAACAAATAATGATGAATATTGGAGGGGATGTGGGAAAACTAGGACACTGATGCATTGTTGGTGGAGTTGTGAAAGAATCCAGCCATTTTGGAAAGCAATCTGGAACTATGCCCAAAAAGTTATCAAACTGTGCATACCCTTTGATCCAGCAGTGCGACTACTGAGCTTATATCCCAAAGAAATACTAAAGAGAGGAAAGAGACCTGTGTGTGCCAAAATGTTTGTAGCAGCTCTTTTTGTAGTGGTTAGAAACTGGAAGATGAATGGATGTCCATCAATTGGAGAATGGTTGGGTAAATTATGGTATATGAAGGCTATGGAATATTATTGCTCTGTAAGAAATGACCAGCAGGATGAATTCAGAAAGGCTTGGAGAGACTTGGATGAACTGATGCTGAATGAAATGTACAGAACCATACTGTATGAAGATGTGTTCTGATGGAAGTGGATATCTTCAACATAAAGAAGATCCAACTCATTTCCAGCTGATCAATGATGGACAGAAACAACTACACCCAGAAAAGGAACACTGGGAATTGAATGTAAAATATTAGCACTACTGTCTATCTACCCAGGTTACTTATACCTTTGGAAACCAATACTTAATGTGCAACAAGAAAATTGGATTTACACACATATATTGTATCTAAATTATACTGTAACACATGTAAAATGTAGGAGATTGCCTGTCATCTAGGGGAGGGAGTAGAGCGAGGGAGAGGAAAATCTGGAAAAATGAATACAAGGGATAATATTATAAAAAAATTACTCATGCATATATACTGTTAAAAATATATAATTATAAAATTAATAAAAATAAAGTTAAACTGTTTAAATCCCAATACAGGAAAAATGATATTTGTAAATCTTAAGAACTATATCTGACACTGGAATAGACAGAGGAGGACATCACATGGACTGACAATGTGCTTGTGAATGGTCCCTGATATGATAAAATCAAAGAAAAAGAAATTAAGGAATGGGAAAAAGTCTATACTGGATAAAGAGGGAAGGGGAGGGATAATGAAACAATTAATTCTCATGAAAAAGTTCAAAAAGATCCATTACAATCAGGAAAAGAAGGAGGGGATGAGCATTATCTTAAAATGGGTCATAGAAAATAAAGTAGTGTGTGGGGTGGATTAAAAAACACACAAGTAAGGACAAGGTGGAAAGAGAGAACAAAAGTATATACAGGGGAAAAATAAGATGGAGGGAAATACAGAACTATTATGAACTGTTAATGTGAATGGGACGAACTCTCCCATAACACAGAAGCAAATAGCAGAGTGGATTAAAAAGCAAAATCCTACAATATGTTGTTTAAAAGAAACATATTTGACACCAAGAGACATATACAGAATAAAGGTAAAAGTCTGAAATAGAATTTATTATGATTCAGCTGAAGTGAAAAAAAAAAGGAAGGGTAGCAAATCTGATCTTAAATAAACCAAAAGTTTAAATTGATCTTATTGAAAGAGATGAGGAAGAAAAGTGCATCTTAATAAAGGTTACCCTAAACAGTGAAATAGTAATGATTCTAAATGTGTATACATTGAATAGCAGACCAGCCAAATTCCTAGAGTAGCAAGTTACAAGAAGAAATAGACAGCAAAACAATACTGGTAGGGAACCTCAATATTTTCCTTTCAGAATCAGACAAATCTAATCACAAAATAAACAAGAAAGAAACTAGTGAGGCTAATAATGTTAGGATTACAAAGTGAAAACTCAGGTTGTCTGGATAGTTCTCTGGTAGAATTCACACCTTTGATATGGGCCTTTAAAGGGAGTTTACACCTTTGGAATTCTGAGGGAGAAAGTTCATTGGTTGAAATGTTTCTCACAAGCCCCGTTGAGTTCTCACTACAATCTCTGGGAGGATAAAAGAGGGCAGCATTGGGTCTGGAGAGTAAGAGTCTGGGATAGAGTTGGGATGGCAGGCTGGAAGGAGAGAGTCTGGCTGGGAGACAGAGTTGAGACGGCAGTCCCCAAGGATAACTTAGAGACAACTGGACCTTTACAATTCAAGAACTTTACAAATAGAATCCTAGAAAACCTAGATATGATAGCCCTGTAGAGAAAAATGAATACAGACAAAAAAGAAATATATCTTTTTCTTAGCAGTACATGGAACCTTCACAAAAATAGAACATGAAAACCTCATAATCAAAGGTAGAAAGGCAGTCATAGTAAATGAATGCTTTTTAGACCATGGTGCAATAAAATATATATTCAATAAAGGGCAGGGAAAGATAGACTAAAAACAATGGGAAATTAAATAAGCTAATACTAAAACATTAGTGGGTCAAACAACAAATTCTGAAAATAATCCAAATTTCATTCAAGAGAATGACAATAATGCAACAACATGCCAAAACCCTAAAGACACAGCCAAAGCAGTTCTTAGGGAAAATTATATCTCTAAATAGCAACTTGAATAAAATAGAGAAAGAAGAAATCAATGAATGCAAATAAAAAGGTTAGAAAAAGAACAAATTGACCCTCCACAATTAAATCAGCTTTTCTATACAGTATTGACAAAGCCCCTCAGCAAGAACTAGAACAAAAAATTCCTGTTACCAAAATAAAATAATTGGAGGTCTACTTGTCAAGACAAACCCAGGAACTATATGAATACAATTACAAAACACTTCTCACACAAATAAAACCTAATCTAACCAATTAAAAAAATAACAATTTGTCATGGATAAGCTAAGCTAATATAATAAAAATAACAAGTCTGCCTAAATTGGTCTATTCATTCAGTGCCATACCAATCAAATTTTCAATAAAAGTAATTTATAGAACTAGAAAAAATAATTACAAATTCCTCTGGAAGAACAAAAGGTCAAGGTTATCAAGAGAATTAATGAAAAAATTACAAAGGATGGTGGCTTAGCAAAACCAAACCTAAAACTACATTCTAATACGGCAGTCATTAAAACCATTTGGTCCTGGCTAAGAAATAGAATGGTGAATCAATTGCTAGACTGACCTATAGTAATCTAGTATTTAATAAACCCCCAACTCCAGTTTCTGGAATAAGAACTCACTATTTGACAAACATTTCTGAGAAAAATGGAAAATAATATGTCAGAAAGTTTCAAAATAGGTACATCATTTGGGTGTAAAGGATGAAACCATAAACAAATTGGAAGAAAAGAGATAATTTACCTATCAGATCTTATGAGAAGAAAAGAATTTATGACCAAAGAAGAGCTAGAGAACATTATAAAAGGCAAAATGGACAGCTTTGATTACATTAAATTAAAAAGCTTTTGCACAAACAAAACCAACAGAAACAAGATTAAAAGAAAAGTACAAAGCTGAAAAAAAATCTTTACAGCCAGTGTTTCTCATAAAGATCTCATTTCGGGGGGTGGAGCCAAGATGGTGGAGAAGATACAAGCAACTGTGTAAGCTCCTTTCTTCCCTCACAACCAACTAGATTTAATCAGCCTCAGAAATAGAGCTGGACTGATAGAATCCACAAGGACTGGAAGCACGACTTACCAGCTGAAGAGAATCTGGAGTTTCAACAGGAAGGGTCAGCTCCCAGGGGAGGAAGAAGAGAGGCCAGTGCAGACGGTGGGGTAGTGGCACACTGCGCTGGTCGCTCTGGGGAGGGCTCTGAGATCAGAGAAGCCACTGAGATAAAAGAATCTGGCACAGGCTGTTAGCTCTTCTCTGCTTATAATACAGCAGTTCAGAAGAGAAATCTAAGCAACTTTAAAATTTAAAACCAGATTGGATCTTCCTGAATCCAGGGGGTGACTCAGCAGATCTAGGCACTGTGGGTGTGGCCAACATAGGCAATCTAGGCTTTCACCTGGGGGTAGTTAAGAGATTGAAGAGTGGGTGGGGCGGTAACTCAGAGTGCCTGGCTTGACTGGAGGCTGTGGAACGGAAGTCCCAGAGAAGCAGAACCTTTGAACTAGGGACTGCGGTTTCTGGCAGACACTTCCAGTTTGAGTGCAGGGGCTTTTCATGTCACCTGCTGCAGACATCCATGCCCCACTGGGACACATAGGCCGGGCTTTGATTCGCCTTTACTGTTCAAACCTCAGGGAAGCCGCTAGAACACAGAGCCCTCAAAGCACAGCAGTTCTGATCACCTCTGAGGCACTTCCAGGGATGGGGTGGGGAACTCTCTCCCAGAGCTCTCTCTTAGCTCAGGCACAGGGGCTGCTGCATCCATCCAGTCTGGGAGGAAGCTGGAAAAGAAATAAATTAATAATTTCCTACCCCAGGGACAGACCCCAAAAGATTTTTTAAGTATGAGCAAAAAGCCCAAAAAAAACTATAGATTCCTTCTACACAGATAAAGAGCAGGTATCCAATCCTGAGGAAGTTAACAGCAGAGAATCAGCAGATAACAACCTAAAGGAGAATGATTCCTGCCCCCCATCACATAACTCTCTCCTTGAAGATACTATTAAAAAGTTAAGAGAGTTTGAAGAAAAATGGGGAAAGGAAAGAGAAGCTATGAAATTGGAGTTGGAAAAAATAAAGAATTCACAGGAGATGCAGGGAAACAAAATTAGTGAATTAGAAAAGGTAAAAATGTCACAGGAAAGTAGGATTTCTGAATTGGAGAAGATAAAAAAGTCTCAAGAAAATAGGATTTCTGAATTGGAGAAGATAAAAAAGTCCCAAGAAAATACGATTTCTGAATTGGAAAAAGAAAATAACTCTCAAAAAAAAAATTAGGGAAATGGAAAAAAATTCAATAGAGCAAAATAACTCATTTAAAAATGAAATTGGACATTTACAAAAAGAACTAAAAACTGTGAATGAAGAAAATAACTCCTTAAAAGTCAGGATAGAACAAATAGAAATGAATGATTCACAGAGAACCCAAGAATCAGTCAAACAAAACAAAAAAAATGAGAAGTTGGAGAACAACATCAAATACTTACTGCGAAAATCTATAGACCTGGAAAATAGATCTAGGAGAGATAATCTGCGGATCATTGGACTTCCAGAAAACTATGACCAAAAAAAGAGCCTAGATTCTATTTTACAGGAAATTATCAAAGAGAACTGTCCAGAGATAATAGAAACAGAGGGGAAAGTAGATGTTGAAAGAATTCATCGAACTGCTTCTGAAATAGACCCTAAAAAAAGAACACCACGGAATATAGTGGCTAAGCTGCAGAATTACCACAAAAAGGAGAAAATCCTGCAAGCAGCTAGAAAAAAACAATTTAAATACCAAGGTGCCACAATAAGGGTCACCCAAGATCTGGCTGCCTCCACATTAAAAGATAGAAGGGCCTGGAACCTGATATTCTGAAAGGCAAAAGATCAAGGACTGCAACCAAGAATAAACTACCCAGCTAAGTTTAGTATCTTTTTTCCATGGAAGAAGATGGTCATTCAATGAAATAGAGGAATTCCATATGTTTCTAAGAAAAAAAACAGACTTAAACAAAACATTTGATCTACATCCACAAGACTGAAGAGAAACAGAAAAAGGTACACAGAACCCTTGAGAACTATATCTCTGTTGTGGGTATATAGAAAGTATGCATGGATAATTTGATTTTACTGATATAAAAGAAAAAAAAAGGAGGGAGTGCAGTAAGGGAAGGGGGTAGTATCAGAAAAAGGGGAGGGTGTGATAAAAAGAGGGAAACTACATCCCAGGAAGAGGCATAGAAAATACACCATATCTCAGGAAATTTAGAGAGGGGTAGAATCATTGTGTAAATCTTACTCTCATCAGAAGAGGCTCAAAGAGTAAATAACTGTCATATTTGTTTTTCAGAGAAGTCTCTCTCACCTCATTAAAAGGAGGGAGAGGAAAAGGGAAAAGGAAAAGGAGAATAAGGGAAGGGACGTGGAGGGAGGGGGGAGGGATACTAAAAAAACAAAAGGGAGGGCTGCGCATCACAAGGAGGGTATATAAATTAAATATTGGGGAAGGGGTTCAGGGGGGTCAAGGGAAAAAGCATAATCTGGGGATAATATGATGGCAGGAAATACAGAATTAGTAATTTTAACTGTAAATGTGAATGGGATGAACGATCCCATCAAACGGAGACGGATAGAAGACTGCATCAAAAATCAGAACCCTACAATATGTTGTTTACAGGAAACTCACTTAAAGCAGGGAGAAACATATAGAGTAAAGGTAAAAGGTTGGAGCAGGATCTATTATGCTTCAGGTAAAGCCAAAAAAGCAGGGGTAGCTATCCTTATCTCAGATCAAGCAAAAGCAGAAGTTGATCTAATTAAAAGAGATAAGGAAGGAAACTATATCCTGCTGAAAGGTAGCATAAATAATGAAGCCATATCGATACTAAACATATATGCACCAAGTGGTATAGCATCTAACTTTCTAAAGGAAAAGTTAAGAGAGTTGCAAGAAGAAATAGACAGTAAAACTATAATAGTGGGAGATCTCAACCTTGCACTCTCAGATTTAGACAAATCAAACCACAAAACAAACAAGAAAGGAATTCAAAAATTAAATAGAACATTAGAAAAACTAGGTATGATAGACCTTTGGAGAAAACTGAATGGCAATAGAAAGGAATATACTTTCTTCTCAGCAGTTCATGGATCCTATACAAAAATTGACCATATATTAGGACATAAAGATCTCAAAATTAAATGTAGGAAGGCAGAAATAATAAATGCCTTCTTCTCAGACCACAATGCAATAAAAGCTACATTCAGTAAAAAGTTAGGGATAAATAGACCAAAAAGTAATTGGAAACTGAATAATCTCATCTTAAAGAATGACTGGGTGAAAGAGCAAATTATAGAAACAATTAATAATTTCACCCAAGATAATGACAATGATGAGACATCATACCAAAATCTGTGGGATGCAGCTAAAGCAGAAATAAGGGGAAATTTTGTATCTTTAGAGGCTTATTTGAAGAAAATAAAGAGAAGATTAACGAATTGGCCTTGCAACTTAAAAGGCTAGAAAAAGACCAAATTACAAACCCCCAACCACAAATTAAACTTGAAATACAAAAATTAAAAGGAGAAATCAATAATATTGAAAGTAAAAAAAAAAAAAAAACTATTGAATTAATAAATAAAACCAAGAGTTGGTTTTATGAAAAAGCCAATAAAATAGATAAACCTTTGGTAAATCTGATCAGAAAAAAGAAAGAGGAAAATCAAATTTTAGTCTTACAAATGAAAAGGGGGATCTTTCCACCAATGAAGAGGAAATTAGAGAAATAATAAGGAGTTACTTTGCTCAACTTTACACCAATAAATTTGATAACTTAAGTGAAATGGATGACTTCCTCCAAAAATATAGCCTTCCAAGATTAACAGAGGAGGAAATAAATTGCTTAAATAGTCCCATTTCAGAAAAAGAAATAGAACAAGCTATTAATCAACTCTCCAGGAAAAAAATCCCCTGGACCAGATGGATTTACATGTGAATTCTACCAAACATTTAAAGAACAATTAGCCCCAATGCTATATAAACTATTTGAAAAAATAGGGGATGAAGGAGTCCTACCAAATTCCTTTTATGACACAGACATGGTACTGATACCTAAACCAGGTCGATCGAAAACTGAGAAAGAAAATTATAGACCACTTCCTTAATGAATATTGATGCTAAAATCTTAAATAAGATATTAGCAAAAAGACTTCAGAAAATCATCCCCAGGATAATACACTATGATCAAGTAGGATTCATACCAGGAATGCAGAGCTGGTTTAATATTAGGAAAACTATTAGTATAATTGACCATATTAATAATCAAATTAATAAAAAACATATGATCATCTCAATAGATGCAGAAAACGCATTTGACAAAATCCAAAATCCGTTCCTACTAAAAACTCTTGAGAGTATAGGAATAAATGGATTATTCCTTAGAATAATCAGGAAGTTATATTTAAGATGTTCAGTAAGCATAATATGGAATAGAAATAAACTGCAACCTTTCCCAGTAAGATCAGGAGTGAAAGAAACAAGGTTGCCCACTATCACCATTAGTATTCAATATAGTACTAGAAACGCTAGCCTCGGCAATAAGAGCTGAGAAAGAGATTCAAGGAATTAGAGTAGGAAATGAGGAAATCAAACTATCACTCTTTGCAGATGACATGATGGTACACTTAGGGAACCCCAAAAGAGTCTGCTAAAAAGCTATTAGAAATAATTCAGAATTTTAGCAAAGTTAAAGGATACAAAATAAATCCACATAAATCCTCGGCATTTTTATATATCACCAACAAAATGCAACAGCAAGAGATACAAAGAGAAATTCCATTCCAAACAAATGTTGAGAGTATAAAGTATTTGGGATTCCATCTACCAAAGAATAGTCACGAATTATATGAGAAAAATTACAAAACACTTGCCACAAAAATAAAATCAGATTTAAATAATTGGAAAGACATTCAGTGCTCTTTGATAGGCCAGGCGAATATAATAAAGAAGACAATACTCCCCAAACTAATCTATTTATTTAGTGCTATACCAATCAGACTCCCAAGAAACGATTTCAATGACCTAGAAAAAATAACAACAAAATTCATATGGAAGAATAAAAGGTTGAGAATTGCAAGGGAACTAATGAAAAAAAAAAACTCAGAGGAAGGTGGTCTAAGTGTACCTGATCTAAAGCTATATTATATAGCAGCAGTCACCAAAACCATTTGGTACTGGCTAAGAAATAGAACGGTAGATCAGTGGAACAGATTAGATACAAAGGACAAAAAAGGGTACATCTATAGCAATCTAATCTTTGACAAACCCAAAGATACCAACATTAGGGACAAAAATTTATTATTCGGAAAAAAACTGTTGGGAAAACTGGAAATTAGTATGGCAGAAATTAGATATGGATCCACACTTAACACCATATTCCAAGATTAGATCAAAATGGGTCCATGATTTAGGCATAAAGAATGAGATCATAAATAGATTAGAGGAACAGAGAATAGTCTACCTCTCAGACCTGTGGAGGAGGAAGGAATTTATGACCAGAGGAGAACTAGAGATCATTATTGATCACAAAATAGAAGATTTTGATTACATCAAACTAAAAAGTTTCTGTACAAACAATACTAATGCAAACAAGATTAGAAGGGAAGTAACAAATTGGGAAAATATTTTTAAAAGTAAAGGTTCTGACAAAGGTCTCATTTCCAAAATATATAGAGAACTGACCCTGATTTATAGGAAACCAAACCATTCTCCAATTGATAAATGGTCAAGGGATATGAACAGACAATTCTCAGAGGAAGAAATTGAAACTATTTCCACTCATATTAAAGAGGGTTCCAAATCACTACTGATCAGAGAAATGCAAATTAAGACAACTTTGAGATACCACTATAAACCTGTTTGATTGGCTAAGATGACAGGTCCAAATAATGATGAATGTTGGAGGGGATGTGGGAAAACTGGGACACTTATACATTGTTGGTGGAGTTGTGAAAGAATCCAGCCATTCTGGAGAGCAATTTGGAACTATGCCCAAAAAGTTATCAAACTGTGCATACCCTTTGACTCAGCAGTGCTACTACTGGGCTTATATCCCAAAGATATACTAAAGAGCGGAAAGGGACCTATATGTGCCAAAATGTTTGTGGCAGATCTTTTTGTTGTAGCTAGAAACTGGAAGTTGAATGGATGTCCATCAATTGGAGAATGGTTGGGTAAATTGTGGTATATGAAGGTTATGGAATATTATCGCTCTGTAAGAAATGACCAGCAGGAGGAATACAGAGAGGCTTGGAGAGACTTAAATCAACTGTTGCTGAGTGAAATGAGCAGAACCAGAAGATCACTATACACTTCAACAACAATAATGTATGAGGATGTATGCTGATGGAAGTGGAAATCTTCAACATAAAGCAGATCCAACTCACTTCCTGTTGATCAATGATGGACAGAAATAACTATACCCAGAGAAGGAACACTGGGAAGTGAATGTAAATTGTTAGCACTACTGTCTATCTACCCAGGTTACTTATACCTTCGGAAGCTAATAATTAATGTGCAACAAGAAAATGGTATTTACACACATATATTGTATCTAGGTTATATTGTAACACATGTAAAATGTATGAGATTACCTGTCATCGGGGGGAGGGAGTGGAGGGAGGGAGGGGATAATTTGGAAAAATGAATAAAAAAAAAAAAAGAAAAAAAAGATCTCATTTCTAAAATTACATATATATATATAATATAGATAGACATATATATATAAAACTGTGTTAAATTTATAAGAATCAAGTCATTCCCCAATTAATAAAAGGCCAAAGGATATCAACAGACACATTTCAGATGATGAAATTAAAATCAACTATAGATAAATGAAAAATATTCTAAATCACTATTGATAAAAGAAATGGAAATTGAAATGATTCTGAGCCATCACCCCATACCTCTCAGATTGGCTAAGATGACAGGAAAAGATAATGCTAAATGTTTGAGGGAAAGTGGGAAAACTGGGACACTAATGCATTGTTGATGGACCTGTGAAATAATCTAACCATTCTGAAGAGCAATTTGGAATTATGCCCAAAGGGCTATCAAAATGTGCATACCCTTTGAACCCAGCATTACCAATATTGTGTCTTTATCCCACGGAAATCTTAAAGGAGTGAAAAGGACCCACATGTGCACAAATGGTTCTTGTAGTTCCTTTTGTGGTAGCAAAAAAATTGGAAAATGAGTAGATGCCCATCATATGGGGAATGGCTGAACAAATGGCTAAAGATAATGGATTATTATCATTCTATAAAAATGATGAACAAACTGACTTTAGAAAGGACTGAAAAGATTTACACAAACTGATTCTGAGTGAAACAAATAGAACCAAGAATACTTTGTACAGAATAACAGCAATAATGTGTACTGATGAACTGTGAAAGAACTGGTTCTTCTCAGTGGTTCAGTATACAAAGCAAGCCCAATAGACTTTGGACAGAAAATGTTATCTGCATCCAGAAAAAGAACTAAGGAGACTGAATGTAAATCAACACATTCTATGTTCACTTCTTTTTTTCAGTTTTTTTTTTGTCTTTCCCATGTTTATTTTCCCTTTTGCTCTGATTTTTCTCTACTGATATGGTTCATGAAGTAATGTGTATTAAATAAATTTACAAAACAATAATTTCCAATAATTTCTTATTGCAAAGGCCTGAATTAAAGTGAATCAGATTTTTTTGAAATGGAATTACAAGAAGAAGGAGGCATATAGTAAGCACAAAAAAGTTGTTAAATTGTAAGGAAATATTTGAATGTGTACTGTTTGCATTCTAATGGAAAATATATAAATATCTTCTCAGAACCCTAATACATTTAAGACCATAGGGAAATAATAATATTACAGGCATTTTGTGGGTGATTTTTTCTCTTTTGTTAATTTCAGGAGACAAAAAGGAATACATAGATTAAACTGGAAAAGAAAAAAAGGCAGACAAGCTATACCAGGAACATAAAATAAAGGTGAAGAAGATGAAACAGTAGAGGAAATTGTAAAGACTGCCTACAAGATTTGGGATTTGTGCTGAATTTTGAAGGAAATAAGGGAAACAAATTAGAGAAAGTGAGAATGGAGAGTATAATAGGCATGGAGACAACCAAAGACAAGGCATAGAAACAAGAGATGTCATGTGATATTTGAGAAACAGAAAATAAGCTACTTAACCTGCAAGATGCAGTGTTTGGGGTTGGTTAAAGCATAAGAAAGGAAATATAGGAAAGTGGGTGCGTTATATAAAGATTTAATTTCAAATGGCTTCATAGTTGATTCAAGTTTTAATTGGAAATCTTTAGTATTTATTGAAAAGGATGGTGACAAGGTCAAATATGTACTTTAAGAAAAATGACTTTTGGACTGGAGTGGAGGATGCATTGAAGTGGGGAGAGATAAGAAAGGGAGTCCTGTTTAATGGTTAATTTATCAATGCAATTATTCAGTCAGTCCATATGTTTTTATTAAGCATTTACCCTGTTAGGTACTGTGAAAAGTGCTAATATATGATGATGGAACATTGAACTAGGGTATTGATTATGGGAGTGAAAAGAAGGGGGTATATACAAGATATGCTGTAAAGATAGAAAACATATTTGGCAATAGATTGTATTTTTTGGATAAATGAGAGGAAAATATATAGAAAGAGAGTCACTGATATTTTGAGCATAGTTGAGATAGTAGTGTCCTTGACAGTGATAAAAAATATGTAAAAGAAAGGGCTTAGAAGGTAAGATAAGAATATTTCTTTTAGACATGTTGTACTTGATAGATAGAAATATAAGTAAATATACATCAGGTCTGAGAGAAAATAACATTGAAGGTCCTAAAGTCTATCAGACTGAGTGTTTTAAAAATTACTGGTAAGTATCTATTTGTTGTCTTTTATGAATAGAGAACCACCTAAGAAATCCCTTCTACCAATGATTTTACAAATAATGAGAGAACTCACTTTGAATAAATAAAGGATTCACTTAGGATACTGAAATAGATGTAAGTATTTTATTCAAAAATATGATGATGGATGGCTGTTATCTTTTGTTGTGGCTATAAATCTACCATTTCTTTTTTGAAGATGTCCTTAAAGTCCTATAACTAAATATTATCCTCCAGGAGGAAAAAAAAAAGAATGGTAGAAGAGAATTTCCAAGAATTCCCTGTTGCAAAGGCCAGAACTGAAACTAATTAAATATTTTGAAATGGCATTGTAGGAAGTAAGAGAAATGTAGAAAGGTAACACCAACACCAGCACTCTCAACAATGATAACAATAGCTTCCTTTGTCCACCTCCACTCTTGTAATAGAGTTCATCTCTGCTAAATATAATTATGAGCCTATTAAAGATTGTAGATAAATAGAGTGTACTGAAAGTCAAATTAGAATTAGGGGACATTATTGAAGCAGGACAATACTTAGCCCTTTAAAACCTTTGCATGAATTATACATGAGATGCCATGGATGACTTCCTTTAATTTGGACAATGCCTGAGAAGAGAGACAACAAACATATAGTGTTGAGGGGAAAGGAAAGAAAAAACAAGATTTCAATTAGTAATGGTCTGTTTGGGAACTGGTAACCCAGTTTTATAATCATGGTGGAAAATGCTTCTAGGTCCCTTCATGTTACAGCTTAGGTGCTACTTCCTAAATAAAATAATGTCTTTCATTGATAATATTCTCCACAAATTCCCCTACAAAAATATCTTATATTTCACTGACATTGAACTTATATTTTTTGTACATAAGCAGTGGTCTCACTTTCATTTGTCCTGATGTCCAGTTCAGCATGCCCAAGTGCATATTAGATAATTTTAAAATCTTATGAAACTAATATTGTAGCATGATTTAAGTAAACATGTGTATATGCTAAAGAAATATGACACAATAAAAAAATGCTAGATTAGTAGTGAAGGGATCTGGGATGAAACTCTTGGCTAATGGAAATTTGAGCAAGCATTAAACGTCTTTGACTTCAGATTTTTCGTCTATAATATGGGATTATAAAATTATCAGACCCTGACTCTCAGGATTTTTGTGAAGGGGCTAAGAACACTGTTCTCTGTCTTGGAAAGAACAGAATCAGAAAACTATGATTCAAATCCCAGCTTTTCTTCTTATCACTTATGTGATTTTGAGAAAGTCACTTAATTTCTTAAAGCCTGAGTTTTCTTATCTGTAAAATGTGTGATTTGGACTAGATGACTTCTATAGACCCGCATGGACAAGAAATTTTCAATTATATTTATATAAAGGTCATTTCATTATTCATATAACTCTCAGGTGAATTATGGGAAATATGTAGCAAAATAGGACAAATAACAAATCTGTAAGGAGACAGTGTTTTTGAATGGAGAGTACATTTTGCAAGTTTAGTTATTTGATAATGACAACTTAAATTTGCAGCATTTGAAAAATCTATATTATCTAATGTAAGATTCATGACAACTTTATGAGTTAGATGCTTTGGATATTAGAACTCCAATTTTACAACTAAGGAAAGGAGGGTTACAAAGTTAGTATTTTCTCAAGGTGAATCAATTAAGTGTGTGAGGTGAACTTTGAATTCTTCAAATTCTTGTGCAGCATTTACTTCGTTATTGTATGTTATTTCTCTCTGCCTTTCTAACCCTGACCTCACAGGTATAAAACTGGGTTATTATTTGACAAGGAAAAATTAAGTATTTTACAACTTTGTTTACACCTTAATTAAGAACTGGAACAACCCACGCATATTATTGTCTTCAGTAACCACACAGGGAAAAAAAAAACAAGTGGAAAATGATGTCTATCTTTTGTTATGTTTTGTATGTTAGATAGATGCCGACCTATAGTGCTCACCTGAAAGTTTGTATAGGCTCTGGAAAGTTTAGATTAATTATGAGTTGGGCCTGGATTTTTAAAAATCATGTATTGTTTAATCAGCAAAGTCTATATTCTAATTTTCCTATTTCTACTCCTTCCCAACCCCAATAAAAGCTAAAGTAAAATAACAACTTTTACAAATAAGCCTTGTGAATCAAAGTGAATTTCTGCATAAGTCATATTCAAAAATAATTATCCCTGTCTGTATTCTGAGGCCTTCATTCTTTTACAAGGAGGAAGGTTACAGCAATAATCCTTTGAAAATATAGAAGTCATACAAAATAAAAATTCCTAATTCTTTCAAAGTTCTTTGCCTTTAATTACATTATTTTAATTGTAAAAGTTGTTGTTTTGACTGTTCATTTCATTCTGCAGCAATTCATAAAATTCTTCCCAGTTTTTTTCCCTTGAAAACATCTTCTTCAGCATTTATTATAGCAAAATAATATTTTACTACACTTACAAGATTTGTCCATTAATTTTTATCCATTCCCCAATCTATAAGAATTCTCTCATAAATTAATCCTTTGCTGTATCAAAAAGATCTTTATTTTTTGCACATCTCTAGTTAAAGGTTTTTTGTTGTGGGAGTTTTTTCTAGGATTAATCTTTCCCTTAATCTTCATGTCTTCTAATTCCTCCTGCCTTTCTTTTTACTTTCCCTCATATGTATCTATAGAGCAAAATATATATTTACCCCATTTTATGTGTATTTATTCTTTCTTTAAACAGTTTATATGACAGCATGCTTGAAATGTCAGCTGCTCCCCTTATCTGTTCCTTCTTGTTGTCTATTTGGCTAGGTAAGATAATTTTCCTCCATCTTTCATTACCTTCTCCTCTCTAATATTACTTCTCCCTTCATTTTCCACTTTTCTTTT
This sequence comes from Sminthopsis crassicaudata, assembly GCF_048593235.1. NCBI lineage: Eukaryota > Metazoa > Chordata > Mammalia > Dasyuromorphia > Dasyuridae > Sminthopsis > Sminthopsis crassicaudata. The sequence continues at coordinate 90,258,149 of NC_133617.1, forward strand.
AAGACCATCAAGTCATATTAAATTTACTCTCAGGCCTTGACTAGTTAGATTCCCTCTATGATCCTTGAAAAATATATAAATATCATTTCCTCATACTAGAATGTACATAGTTTTTTAGTCTTTTATCTTTATCATTCGTGTTTAACTGTTGCTGGTTCTATTAATTCTTATGTTTGAACTTGAAAGTTACTATGCATCTTTAATGTTTTCTTCAAGAGTGCTTTCTTTTTTTAGAAAGCTTTTATTTTATTAAAGGGCTGCTGCTGCCCCTTGTATCATTATACTAAATAGTCTTTGCCTTTTAAAATATTTTCTTCTATATTATTCACTCTTTTATAATAATGATTGCTCAATCAATCACGTTTGATATTGATTGGGGCTTCTCATTATTTCAATTCTTTTTTTCCCCTGACTTTTTATTGTATGTTTTAATTAGAAACTCCAAATATTAGTTATGATATTGATGATAAATGTTCATGGGAGTTTTTATTTTGGGGATTCTTTCCAAAAATGATTAAGATATTCTTTTTATTTCCTCTTTGCCCTCTGGTGCTAAGAGATCAGGGCGGATATATTTTAATATTTTTGGAAATATATAAGCTAGGCTCTTTTTGTGTTTTGTTTTGTTTTGTTTTGTGTTTGTATTTTTTGGATGGTGTTGAGTCCAATGAGTCTTTTTTAAAATTCATTTTCAAGTTTACTTGTTTTTGCTATGATGCCTTACATTTTCTTCTACTTTTCATTCATTTAATTTGTTTTACTATTTTTTTTTCTTTCATGGAATTATTAGCCCCTACTTTGTCCACTTTAATTATCAAAGTGTTGCTTGTTTTGTAGCAACAATAATTTTTGTATCTCTTGAACCTAGCTGTTGATTTTATTTACAATTCTTTCTTTCTTGTTCTTTGTTTTTATTTTTTTTCTTGAAGCTGTCTGATCCTATTTCTTTTTTTCTGTCCCCATATCTTAAAAATAAATAAAGATCTTCTTGTTCATTTTTCCCACAGATTCTAGTTGACCTGAGTTTGTACCTAAATCAAATTTTATTTTGTTTTGCTTTATTGTCTGGCACACTCCTTGTAGATGTTTTAAAGTTATTTATTCTCTTCCTCTGGGATTACATAGCTTTTCTGCTACCATAAGAGCTACAACAACTTCGTTTATCAATTGGGGAATGACTTGTACTCTTATAAATTTGACAAAGTTCTTTATATATTTTAGAAATTAGGCCTTTATCAGAAACACTGACTAAAAAAATTTACCAACTTTTTGTTTCTCTTTTAATGTTATTTGTTTTTGTTTGGACAAAACTTTTTAATGTAATCAAAGTTTTCCATTTTGCATTTCATAATGTTCTCTAATTCTTCTTTGGTCATAAATTCCTCCTTTCTCCAAAGATCTGATGGGTAAACTATCTCTTGTTCTTTTAATTTGTTTTTGGTATCATCCTTTATGCCCAAATCATGTATCCATTTTGACATTATTTTGGTATAGGGTGTGAGATATAGCTCTATGCCAAATCTCTGACATTATTTTCCAGTTTTTCAAACAATTTTTATGAAATGGTGAGTTCTTATTCCAGAATCTAGAATTTGAGGGTTTATCAAATACTAAATTTCTATAGTCATTGATTATTGTGTCATATGCATCTAGCCTATTCCACTGATCCAAAACTCTGTTTCTTAGCCAATGCTAAATTGGTTAATTTTGCAGAGCTCAGTCTTGGTGTAGTCATTTGGCAAGATAGCAATAATATTTTGCCCTGGATTAGAGGGAAACACTGAAAACCTAAAAATATTTAGCCTGTCTTTGTGATCCTAAAATAACATAACTTGGTAACCCAAAAGAATAGCAACATGGTTAACTAAGACCTCTTCAGAAGTGAGCCAAAAACTAAATGATGATTATTGTTTTAAAATAGAGTTTGGGGCCTGGTATTGCTAGGCCACCATCCTTTGTATTTTTTCATCAATTCTCTTGATGTCCTTAGCTTTTGTTCTTCCACATGAATCTTATTATTTTTTCTAGCTCTATAAAATATTGTTTGATAGTTTGATTGGTATGTAACTGAAGAAATAGACTAATGTAAGTAGAATTGTCATTTTTATTATTTGTTATTATTATTTTTTTCCAATTCTTTAGATCTGGCTTTACTTGCATGAAAAGTGTTTTGTAATTGTTTTATATAGTTTCTTCATTTATCTTGGCAGGTAAACATTCAAATATTGTATTTTGTCTACAATTATTTAAATGCAATTTCTCTATTTCTTGTTTCTGGGCTTTGTTAGTAATATATAAAGAATTTTATGGGTTTACTTTATATTCTGCAACTTTGCTAAAACTATTAATTGTTTCAAGTAGGTTTTTGGATGATTCACTAGGATACCATGATATCATCTGCAAAGAATAATAGTTTTATCTCCTTGTGGCCTGTTCTAATTCCTTTAATTTATTTTTCTTTTCTTTTTGCTAAAGCCAACATCTCTTATACAATATTGAATAATAGTGGTGATTTTGGGATCCTTGTTTCACTCCTGATCTTCTTGGGAATGAGTCCAGTTACTCCACATTACAAATAATGCTTGCTGATGGTTTTAGATAGATGCTATTTATAATCTTAAGGAAAACTCCCTTTATTCCTATGTTCTTTGGTGGTTTTTTTTTTAATAATAATGTGTGATATATTTTGTCAAAACTTTTTTCTGCATCTATTGAGATTTCTCATATGATTTCTATTAGTTTTGTTATTGATATGATTAGTTATGCCAATAGTTTTCATGATATTGAAATAACTCTGTATTCCTGGTATAAATCCCTTTTTTGTTGTTTTAGGTTTATTTAATTTTTCATACTAAATTTGGAGAGGTTTCAGTTAACCATGTTGGTGTTCTATTGAAGTGCCAAGTAATATTATTTTAGAATCCCAAGGACAGGATAAATATGTGTAAGCTTTCAATGACTCCCTAGTGATCTAGTCAAAGGAAAATCTAATTGCTATATTTCCACCTGACTACCAGCAAAACTGAACTCTACAAGTGTTTAATCTGGGTTTTTGGTTGAATAGCAGTAGAATGCTGATACTCCTATAAGCCATTTGGAAAAATCTATTGATTCAATGACAAAAAGTCTTACAAAAGTATATCTTAATCTGGGTTTTCTGCCCTCATTATTCTTCTGCCATATGGATTAAATCCTAGAATGGAGACCAAATGGTTACCCCTGGGTTTGAACTACTACACCACTACTTGCTTCTAAACTTCCTCATTTCTTTATATTTGGGTCCGAAGCTCTCTAAGCATAAGTGTAAATGTCTTCCTCACTTGATCTGTGATACATATCTAACTAATTTGTGACAAAGTTGTTAATTGATACCTGTTTGAATCACTATAAACTCACATGGGTATAAAGGCTTGAGAACTCTTTTCTTAGTACAAAGCATGTCATTGAGTCCTAGAGTTTTCCACATGAAACATGCTACTGGGTGACCCCATACCTAATATCTTCAGACCTTTTTGCCTCCCTTGGACTAGACAAGTAAACTTCATGAGATTTGTTCTGGAACCTCCATTAAGACTTTAGGTCCACTGTATTTTCTACATCTATTTGGAGGAGTTTTGTGGAGGGAAGCTTGGCTGTATTGCTGATTGCAACTCTGCTTCATTTGGATCCAAAACTTAAAAAGTAGTAGGAGAGGGGACTAAAATTTCCTTGGGAAATTGCTAAAATCTTTTAATAATGCAAAGTTCTTTATGGAAACAGATTTTTTTTCATAAATTCTGTACATTAAATGTCTATGAAAAGTGAAGCATTATACTCTTCAAAAAATTGATTTTGATAATTATCCAAAATTGCAAGGTACATGATGTATGTGACCAATATGAAAAAATTCCATAAATGAGAAATTGTGAAGGAAAAGCAAAGTAATGGATATCATAGAAATGTATCTACACAGAAAAGAAGCTAGTTTAGTCACATGACAATAATGAAGGATTTTTAATGGATGATCTTTTTGATCTATTAGTGTTCTTGTAACATTAACAAAAAAAAAAAAAAAAAAAAAAAAAAAAAAAAGGGAGGAAAGACATCATCATATCCTAGGCAAATTTGCTGTGGTGAATACTTAGGTCAATGTGGAAAAGAGTGACATAGGTTGAATAGTTATTTGTAGCCTTCAAGCTGTATATCTTTTAGGAATATCTACATCTACACATTTTAGTACTTATATATTTGAGTAATTTAATTTTACATAATATAAAAGAAAAGTACATCTGGAGACAATTGTACCTTGCTTCTCCATTTTTATTGATTTCTCGGATAATAAAAATAGACACATTTGTGTGCAGTTGGTTTGACAAAATACAATCAATCAATATAGAAATTGGAGAGAAAATTATTCACACATGAAGTTGCATAAGTATGAGTTGTTTAATTTTGAGAAATGAAAAAGTGGAATGACTTGTGGATCAATCCCAATGGGAAAATCAGTAAGTGGAGTATCTAGTTGATCACTTCAGATTGAGAAATAAGAAGGTGGGGAATAATAATAAGTGGGAAATTTCAGAAGAAAATAAAATTGAATAAGTTTGCAACTGAGTAAGTCTTGTTAGATTGAAGAATAAATAGGATGGTGCATTAACCATTTCAGATAGAGAAAGAAATAGGGATAAAATATGGCTCAATTTGTTCAGAAAAGGCAGAATACGAATATAGTCATTTTTTTCCAAAAGGAAGGAGATAGAAGGGAAAATGTTTGATATGTAGAGATATTTCTTTTATGTAAACCTACTAAAAGGCCCTAATAAGAAAACATAGAGGTGGTCACCTCCTCATTCAAAATGGAAAAGCTGGATATGAAGATAAATTCCCTAAATAAGTATCATTCTCTTCTATTGCTTTTCTAATTCTTCTATAATTTCTCTTCACATGACAAATTAATACATAAAATACAATTAAGTTTATTCTGCTTTCCATTGACATTTTTGAAAATGCAAATTTGAATTAGAAGAATCTGAAAAAATGCAGCTCCGGCATTTCAAGGTCTCCTCTCTTAAAATTTCCTTTTTCTTTATTCATAGAGTTTTATTGGAACCCCAGTGAGATTACAGAAACCACAGATCTTATTTCCACTAACATTTGTTGGTTCTGTCATTTTCATCCAAACACCTCAGTCATAAGTAATTGAATTTCACCATTCAGGGTGGTTGGTGGCAATGCGGGAGGAGGAAATAGGTATTTTTATGATAATGAAAGCAAGTGCCCATTTGACATTAAAGAGCTTACAAGAATATTCTGAGAACCTGGCTTGTGAGAGAGAGAGTTTATGAACTAGCATAAAGTAGATTAGATTTTCAAAGGTTGGGCAGAAATATCAGAATAAATAGTAATATCTAGTGAATATCTATAACTATATGTGTGCATCACACATATATGTGTGTACTATGTGTTTATCTGTCTTTGCATATATCTGTGTGTGGGTATATGTGTGTTGTGTGTGTGTGTGTGTGTGTGTGTGTGTGTGTGTGTGTGTGTGTGTGTGTGTTTGATTTTATTTACCACTTTCACTAATTACCTGAAATCAAGATAACTACCTTTTGGACAGAGGATATGCCTTAACTCCTTTTCTATGTCCTGGAGTAAGAAGATTCCTCTGACCTTGTGAGTTAGGAAAAAGAGCATTGACATTTTAGTCAAGAATAGGACTATGATGGTATGGAATGACTAACAAATAAGTATCTCTTGCTCAATACTCCCTGTGCCTTTTCTAATTGAGAGAGGTATTGCCAGGTATTAAGGGGAAGGACAGCAAGGTTTGTAGTCACTATATTGCGTCCTCCAGTAGAAACTATTAAAGCTGAGGAGTTACAGGATTTAATTTCTGGGTAAGATTTTGAAATTAAAGTTCGGCAGTGACTCAGTGAGAGAAGTTCCCCTGTGTTGTACTGTGTCTAACCAGGGATATAACAAGGGAATTTTTTCTTTCCTGATCAAAAAGAGACAATGTTGAAAGCCTTATACTCTGTGGTGGCCTATCTGGGCAAGACAGAGAAAACTGATCACAACTAAAGATCCTCCTTTTTTTCCCCTCTTATTTTGTAACCATGGACCAGTTTGTCAGGACTAGCTAGGTAACATAATCCACACACAAGCCCAAAACTCACTCCACTGCACTACCTGGCTATTGTAAGGACAAGGGAAATTGCCACAATGGACAGCAACATCTGAGGAGTTGCAAAAACATTTGAATAACATCACCTGATCATGATTGTTGACAACAAGCTTAATTGTGAGCAAGAGTATTCAGAAATCTAGTTGGAATTTGGGGAAAATTCTGTTCATTGTAGGGCTTTATTTTGTTTTCTAGAATTCATAATACTGCTCTCCGTGCTTTGTCCCGCCAAAATGCTCACCTCTCTCCTTAAACCATCACTCATTCAACAACCATCTAAATTTCCTATTATGCACCCATGTCATTTCCATACTTCCTTTCCCTCTGATGATAAAATTCCCTCACAGTTTATGAAGAATATTAAAAATCCTATTAAGACCTCCCACATTTCTCTACTCCACTCCTCAAAGCCCATCTATATCTTCACATATTATCCCCTTTTGCTTCAGGCTGAGTTCCAAGTAGTTCTCCTCAGTATCTTTTCTTCTGTCTTTTCTCTTTCCCTTCTTTCTCATCCTCTTCCATTCCCACACCTTCTTTCCTTATTCCTGTTCCCTATCTTCTCTCTTCTCTTCTTCTTCTCTTTCTCTATTTATTCCTTCTTCCTTCTGTCCTCCCATTCTCCTCCAATCCTCCTCCATCCTCTCCCTTATCCTCTTCTCCTCTCCTACACCCTTTCATCTCCATTCTTTCCCTATCCATTAATTTTTTTTGCTTAAAAAATATTTCTCCCTAAGAGAGAGTTCCTTCCACATGTCACATCCTTCTGAAAATAGAGAAAAAGAAATTTAATTTGCCTTTACCCTTCCTTTTATTCATCATTCCATATGCCTTTTCCATTTCATGGCCAAACTCCTAAAACAATTGTCAATAATACTTTCTTAATACCTACTGACTTCTCAGAGCCCTGTAATCCAATTTTCCAAATGCACTAAGAATGCTTTCTCCAATGTAATTAATGATTTTTAAAATAATTTTATTGATATATTTTGTTCTTACAGCATCTCAATTTCCCTTACCTTTAAATGTGTTTCACGATTCAACCCAATGATCTTTTTTTTCCCTTTTCATATCTTCCATGATCTTTCTAAATCTTTTGATATTGTCCAACCATCTCTTCTACCTCTGCTATTTTTGGATATTCTCTTTTTCATATTACTTTGCAGGATTATCACCCATCTTATTCCTTCTAACTTTTGTTGTCCTCCATGACCTCTTAGTCATTGATTTCTCTATATATATACTTTATCTTTTGCTTCTATTACTATAATCTCAGATGGTGTATCTTTTCCTGTACCTCAGTCTACTTTAACTTTTTCTTCTTTAGGCTGTCTCTCATCTTGTGGGTATGCCAGAGTAAGCTGTAACTGACTTTCATTTTAAGTGAAAGCATTTAAACCTCAAAAATAGTCAATTTTTAAAAATTAAGGCTTAAGTTAATGTTAATGATTGTCTAGATTTTAATCTGCATTATTAATAGATTTTTAAAAGTAATAAGATGCATCATCTGAGCCAAGAATCATGTCCCATCTTCTTACTTAAAGTCTTAGTTTTTCTGATACTCTGCTGCCATGCATTGATTAACCTGGTTTATGAACCATAGCTCTCTAACTTGTTCTAGCTGCTAGAATATTATTAAATTAATTTTGAAATGTAATTTTGTATCTTACCCCAAATCTAAGACAAGTTAAAATTCTGAAATGAAACGGTTTTTCCTCTCAGAATCAGAATCTGTTAGAGAAAACAGATCTGAGACTTTGTAGTTCAATCCATAGCTGAAAAATTAATAATCTCTTCCATGTAATTGCCTTTATATAGATATCCATCCTTCACTTAAAGACTTCCATTGAAAGGAAATATTTCACTTTTTTTTTTTTTTAATTTTTTTTTATTATATATATATATATATATATATATTTTATAATATTATCCCTTGTATTCATTTTTCCAAATTACCCCCCCTCCCTTATTCCCTCCCCCCGACGACAGGCAATACCATACATTTTACATGTGTTACAATATAGTCTAAGTACAATACATGTGTGTGAATATCATTTTCTTGTTGCACAATAAACATTAGAATCCGAAGGTACATGCAACCTGGGCAGACAGATATTAGTGCTAACAATTTACATTCCCCTCCCAGTGTTTCTTCTCTGGGTGCAGCTACCTCTGTCCATCATTGATCAACTGGAAGTGAGTTGGATCTTCTTTATGTTGAAGATTTCCACTTCCATCAGAATACATCCCCATACAGTATTGTTGTTGAAGTGTACAGTGATCTTCTGGTTCTGCTCATTTCACTCAGCATCAGTTGATTTAAGTCTCTCCAACCCTCTCTGTATTCCTCCTGCTGGTCATTTCTTACTGAGCAATAATATTCCATAACTTTCATATACCACAATTTACCCAACCATTCTCCAACTGATGGACATCCATTCATCTTCCAGTTTCTAGCTACAACAAAAAGAGCTGCCACAAACATTTTGGCACATATATGTCTCTTTCCGCTCTTTAGTATTTCTTTGGAATATAATCCCAGTAGTAGCGCTGCTGGGTCAAAGGGTATGCACAGTTTGATAACTTTTTGGGCATAATTCCAGATTGCTCTCCAGAATGGCTGGATTCTTTCACAACTCCACCAGCAATGTATTAGTGTCCCAATTTCCCCACATCCCCTCCAACATTTGTCATTATTTGTTCCTGTCATCTTAGCCAATCTGACAGGTGTGTAGTGGTATCTCAGAGTGGTCTTAATTTGCATTTCTCTGATCAGTAGTGATTTGGAACACTCTTTCATGTGAGTGGATATAGTTTCAATTTCTTCCTCTGAGAATTGTCTGTTCATATCCTTTGACCATTTATCAATTGGAGAATGGTTCGGTTTCTTATAAATTATGGTCAGTTCTCTATATATTTTGGAAATGAGACCTTTGTCAGAACCTTTGCTTTTAAAAATATTTTCCCAATTTGTTACTTCCCTTCTAATCTTGTTTGCATTAGTATTATTTGTACAGAAACTTTTTAGTTTGATGTAATCAAAATCTTCTATTTTGTGATCAATAATGATCTCTAGTTCTCCTCTGGTCATAAATTCCTTCCTCCTCCACAAGTCTGAGAGGTAGATTATCCTCTGTTCCTCCAATCTATTTATTATCTCCCTCTTTATGCCTAAATCATGGACCCATTTTGATCTTATCTTGGTATATGGTGTTAAGTGTGGATCCATATCTAATTTCTGCCATACTAATTTCCAGTTTTCCCAACAGTTTTTTCCGAATAATGAATTTTTATCCCTAATGTTGGAATCTTTGGGTTTGTCAAAGATTAGATTGCTATAGATGTACCCTTTTTTGTCCTTTGTATCTAATCTGTTCCACTGATCTACCGGTCTATTTCTTAGCCAATACCAAATGGTTTTGGTGACTGCTGCTATATAATATAGCTTTAGATCAGGTACACTTAGACCACCTTCCTCTGAGTTTTTTTTCATTAGTTCCCTTGCAATTCTTGACCTTTTATTCTTCCATATGAATTTTGTTGTTATTTTTTCTAGGTCATTAAAATAGTTTCTTGGGAGTCTGATTGGTATAGCACTAAATAAATAGATTAGTTTGGGGAGTATTGTCATCTTTATTATATTCGCTCGGCCTATCCAAGAGCACTGAATGTCTTTCCAATTATTTAAATCTGATTTTATTTTTGTGGCAAGTGTTTTGTAATTTTTCTCATATAATTCCTGACTTTTCTTTGGTAGATGGATTCCCAAATATTTTATACTATCAACATTTGTTTGGAATGGAATTTCTCTTTGTATCTCTTGCTGTTGTATTTTGTTAGTGATATATAAAAATGCCGAGGATTTATGTGGATTTATTTTGTATCCTGCCACTTTGCTGAAATTTTGAATTATTTCTAGTAGCTTTTTAGCAGAGTCTTTGGGGTTCTCTAAGTATACCATCATGTCATCTGCAAAAAGTGATAGTTTAATTTCCTCATTTCCTACTCTAATTCCTTGAATCTCTTTCTCGGCTCTTATTGCCGAGGCTAGCGTTTCTAGTACTATATTGAATAGTAATGGTGATAGTGGGCAACCTTGTTTCACTCCTGATCTTACTGGGAAAGGTTGCAGTTTATTTCTATTGCATATTATGCTTACTGACGGTCTTAAATATATACTCCTGATTATTCTAAGGAATAATCCATTTATTCCTATACTCTCAAGAGTTTTTAGTAGGAATGGATGTTGGATTTTGTCAAATGCTTTTTCTGCATCTATTGAGATGATCATATGGTTCTTATTAATTTGATTATTAATATGGTCAATTATATTAATAGTTTTCCTAATATTAAACCAGCCCTGCATTCCTGGAATAAATCCTACTTGATCATAGTGTATTATCTTGGAGATGATTTTCTGAAGTCTTTTTGCTAATATCTTATTTAAGATTTTAGCATCAATATTCATTAAGGAGATTGGTCTATAATTTTCTTTCTCAGTTTTCGATCTACCAGGTTTAGGTATCAGTACCATGTCTGTGTCATAAAAGGAATTTGGTAGGACTCCTTCATCCCCTATTTTTTCAAATAATTTATATAACATTGGGGCTAATTGTTCTTTAAATGTTTGGTAGAATTCACATGTGAATCCATCTGGCCCTGGGGATTTTTTCCTGGGGAGTTGATTAATAGCTTGTTCTATTTCTTTTTCTGAAATGGGACTATTTAAGCAATTTATCTCCTCCTCTGTTAATCTAGGGAGCCTATATTTTTGGAGGAAGTCATCCATTTCACTTAAGTTATCAAATTTATTGGCATAAAGTTGGGCAAAGTAACTCCTTATTATTTCTCTAATTTCCTCTTCATTGGTGGAAAGATCCCCCTTTTCATTTGTAAGACTATCAATTTGATTTTCCTCTTTCTTTTTTTTTGATCAAATTTACCAAAGGTTTATCTATTTTATTGGCTTTTTCATAAAACCAACTCTTGGTTTTATTTATTAATTCAATAGTTTTTTTACTTTCAATTTTATTGATTTCTCCTTTTAATTTTTGTATTTCGAGTTTAATTTTTGGTTGGGGGTTTATAATTTGGTCTTTTTCTAGCCTTTTAAGTTGTAAGCCCAATTCGTTAATCTTCTCTTTCTCAATTTTCTTCAAATAAGCCTCTAAAGATATAAAATTTCCCCTTATTACCGCTTTAGCTGCATCCCAAAGATTCTGATATGATGTCTCATCATTATCATTATCTTGGGTGAAATTGTTAATTGTTTCTATAATTTGCTCTTTCACCCAGTCATTCTTTAAGATGAGATTATTCAGTTTCCAATTACTTTTTGGTCTATTTACCCCTAACTTTTTACTGAATGTAGCTTTTATTGCATTGTGATCTGAGAAGAAGGCATTTATTATTTCTGCCTTCCTACATTTAATTTTGAGATCTTTATGTCCTAGTATATGGTCAATTTTTGTATAGGATCCATGAACTGCTGAGAAGAAAGTATATTCCTTCCTATTGCCATTCAGTTTTCTCCAAAGGTCTATCATACCTAGTTTTTCTAATGTTCTATTTACTTTTTTAATTTCTTTCTTGTTTGTTTTGTGGTTTGATTTGTCTAAATCTGAGAGTGCAAGGTTGAGATCTCCCACTATTATAGTTTTACTGTCTATTTCTTCTTGCAGTTCTCTTAACTTTTCCTTTAGAAAGTTAGATGCTATACCACTTGGTGCATATATGTTTAGTATTGATATGGCTTCATTATTTATGCTACCTTTCAGCAGGATATAGTTTCCTTCCTTATCTTTTTTAACGAGATCTACTTCTGCTTTTGCTTGATCTGAGATAAGGATAGCTACCCCTGCTTTTTTGGCTTTACCTGAAGCATAATAGGCTCTGTTCCAACCTTTTACCTTTACTCTGTATGTATCTCCCTGCTTTAAGTGTGTTTCCTGTAGGCAACATATTGTAGGGTTCTGCTTTTTGATCCAATCTACTATCCGTCTCCGTTTGATGGGATCGTTCATCCCATTTACATTTACAGTTAAAATTACTAATTCTGTATTTCCTGCCATCGTATTATCCCCAGATTATGCTTTTTTCCCTTGACCCCCCTGATACCCTTCCCCGATATTTAATTTACAGACCCCCCTTGTGACGCGCAACCCTCCCTCTTTTTTTTTTTTTTTTTTTTAGGATCCCTCCCCCCTCCCTCCAAGTCCCTTCACTTATTCCCCTTTTCCTTTTCCCTTTTCCTCTCCCCCCTTTTAATGAGGTGAGAGAAAATTCTCTGAAAAACAAATATGTTAATTATTTACTCTTTGAGCCTCTTCTGATGAGAGTAAGATTCACACAATGATTCTCCCCCTCACTAAGTTCCCTCAGATATGGTGTATTTTCTATGTCTCTTCCTGGGATGTAGTTTCCCTCTTTTTATCACTCCTTCCCCTTTTTCTGAACCGACCTCCTTCCCTTTACTACACCCCCCTTTTTTTCTTTTATATCAGTAAAATCAAATTATCCTTGAGTATTTTTTATATACCCACAACAGAGTTACAGTTCTCAAGGGTTCTGTGTACCTTTTTCTGTTTCTCTTCAGTCTTGTGGATGTAGATCAAATTTTTTGTTTAAGTCTGGTTTTTTTCTTAGAAACATATAGAATTCCTCTGTTTCATTGAATGACCATCTTCTTCCATGGAAAAAGATGCTAAACTTAGCTGGGTAGTTCATTCTTGGTTGCAGTCCTTGATCTTTTGCCTTACGGAATATCAGGTTCCAGGCCCTTCTATCTTTTAATGTGGAGGCAGCAAGATCTTGGGTGACCCTTATTGTGGCACCTTGGTATTTAAATTGTTTTTTTCTAGCTGCTTGCAGGATTTTCTCCTTTGTGTGGTAATTCTGCAGCTTAGCCACAATATTCCGTGGTGTTCTTTTTTTAGGGTCTATTTCAGAAGGAGTTCGATGAATTCTTTCCACATCTACTTTCCCTTCTGTTTCTATTATCTCTGGACAGTTCTCTTTGATAATTTCCTGTAAAATAGAATCTAGGCTCTTTTTTTGGTCATAGTTTTCTGGAAGTCCAATGATCCGCAGATTATCTCTCCTAGATCTATTTTCCAGGTCTATAGATTTTCCCAGTAAGTATTTGACGTTGTTCTCCAGCTTCTCATTTTTTTTGTTTTGTTTGACTGATTCTTGGGTTCTCTGTGAATCATTCATTTCTATTTGTTCCATCCTGACTTTTAAGGAGTTATTTTCTTCTTTCACAGTTTTTAGTTCTTTTTGCAAATGCCCAATTTCGTTTTTAAATGAATTATTTTGCTCTATTGAATTTTTTTCCATTTCCCTAATTTTTTTTTTTTGAGAATTATTTTCTTTTTCCAATTCAGAAATTCTATTTTCTTGAGACTTTTTTATCTTTTCCAATTCAGAAATCCTACTTTCCTGTGTTTTTTTAACCTTTTCTAATTCACTAATTTTGTTTCCCTGCATCTCCTGTGAATTCTTTATTTTTTCCAACTCCAATTTCAGGACGTTGTTATTCTCTATCATAACTTCCCTTTCCTTGCCCCATTTTTCTTCGATCTCCCTCAATTTCTTAAGAGCTTCTTCTAGGAGAGAGTTATGTGATGGGGGGCAGGAATCGTTCCCCTTTAGGTTGTTATCTTCTGAATCTTTGCTGTTAACTTCCTCGGGGTTGGGTACCCGCTCTTTCTCTGTATAGAAGGAATCTATAGTTTTTCTAGCTTTTTTGCTCATACTTAAAAAATGTTTCGGGGTCTGTCCCTGGGGTAGGAAATTATTTATTTACTTCTTTACCAGCTTCCTCCCAGACGGGATGGATGCAGCGGCCCCTGCGCCCGCGCTAAGAGAGAGCTCTGGGAGAGAGTTCCCCACCCCCTCCCTGGAGGTGCCCCAGAGGTGATTAGCACTGCTGTGCTTTGAGGGCGTAGAATAGTGAAGACAGCAAGAAGCTCAGCCTATGTGTCCGGGTGGGGAGTGGGTGTCTGCAGCAGGTGACGTGAGAAGCCCCTGCGCTCAAACTGGAAGTGTCTGCCAGAAACCGCGGTCCCTAGTTCAAAGGTTCCGCTTCTCTGGGACTTCCTGGAGCTGAGTTCCACTCCCTCCAGCTAAGCTAGGCAGTGTGTGTTGCCTTGGGCCGTATCCACCCACTTGTCAGTCTCTTAACTATTCTCAGGAGGTAGCTGAGGCACACCCCCTGGTGCCTGAGTCACCCCCAGGGTCCGGGAAAATCTAATCTGAGTTTTAAAATATTTTGGCTTTCTCTTCTGAACTGCTAAATAATTAGCAGAGAAGAGCTAACAGCCTGTGCCAGATTCCTTTACCTCAGTGGCTTCTCTGATCCCAGAGCCCCTCCCAGCGCAATGGGCGCAGTGTGCCCCTACCCCACCGTCTGTGCTGGTCTTTCTTATTCCTCCCCTGAGAACTGACCTTTCCTGTTGAAACTCCAGATTCTCTTCAGCTGGTAAGTCGTGCTTCCAGTCCTTGTGGTATCTATCAGTCCTGAGCTAATTTTGAGACTTAATTTATCTAATTGGTTGTGAGGGAGTGAGGACGTTCACTGAGTAGTGTGTTTCTTCTCCGCCATCTTGGCTCCGCCCTGAAATATTTCACTTTTGAAACATTTTAATTCTTAAGAAGATTTTACTTACATCAAGCCTGAATTTGTTTTGGTACCACTTCTACCTATTGCTCCTACTTTATTTTTCCCATTCCCAATGAATATAAATATAATCTATAATCCAATGACAGCTTTTTCTATAGGCTCAGGGAATGAATTGAACTGAATTGCTCAAGTTAACACCTAGTGCTTCCCTGGTCCTCTTCAGCCTCCTATCAATATTTGGATTCTCACCTATGAAAATTTGAGTTCTGATATGTGACCTTTCATCTTATCTTAATCAAAATCAGACCAGTAAACTGATTTCCAACTAGCTACAAACCATTGTACATGTTTTTTTTTCTCTTTCCATCAAATATAAACTTTCTTTCTACATAGCTTGTCATCTCCCATTATAGATTATATTCTTTGAGGTCAACGATGATCTTTCTTGATTGCATTTGAATACTCAGAGCCTGAGTTTTGAAACACTATTTATTTTGAGCAATGCTTTTTCATTATTCATTCATTCATTTACTCATTGATTGATATTGATTTTCTATAATCAGTCCTACTGGGGTTATAATAATCTCTGAGTTTGAAAAAGACATGTCATTGATTGTGTCTCAGGTGCCTAAATAAGTTGATCACAAAATTAGTTGATCACAAAAAATCTTTTTTTCCAAGTTCCTTTGATCCACAAGTAGTAATAGTTGGAGTAGAGAAGTGCTGATTAAATGATTTCCCCAAAAAACATTTCCTTCGACTTGACTTCACTGTAAGTTAAGACATAAGCATAACCCAATTTCTCAGTTCATCTGCATTCCAATATACAGAGTCATGCATCACAGAATTCAAATTAGGCTCATTCTCATTTTCACTGGAATGTGCTTTAGCTCAATGTTCTAATTTAGCAGTTCTTAGCTCTTCTTGTGTCAGTTCTATCAATGACACTGAGAAAAGGGTACCAGGAACTTATTCTGAAAACACTGGTTTGTCATAGTCTAAATTACAAGACAGGTAGAGGATGGTGCTCTTGTAATTGTTTGTTGAACTGAATATATTTTCAGAAAAAAAAATCTGAAGCCCTTCTCCTAGGGTACCAACTAGAGGACCAACCTCTGAATAAATTATAGTCTATAAAATACCTTTTCCCATTCCTCCTCCAAAAGAAAATGAAATCAGCATAACAAAGAAAATCTTGTTCCCCCAAATGATAAGCAGTCAAAGGATATGAACAATTTTCAAATGATGACATTTAATCCATCTATAGTTATATGAAAATATGCTCTAAATCACTACTAATTAGAAAAATGCAAATTAAAACAACTTGGAGGTACCACCTCAATGGAAAGTGTTGAAGGGAATGTGAGAGAACTAGGACCCTAAGTGGTGGATTGGTGAAATGATTTGCCCATCCTGGAGAGCAATCTGGAACTATGTCGAAAGGGCTATCAGCTGTGTGTACTTTTTGATCCAGCAGTGTCTCTACTGAGTCTGTATCCCAATGAAATAATAAAGAAGGGAAAAGTAGCCACATGTACAAAAATGTTTGTAGCAGCTCTTTTTGTGCAGAAAAGAATTGAAAAATGAGTAAATACTCAGTACGCAAAAACAATTAGAAAATGGCTGAATCGGTTGTATTATATGAAGCTAGTAAAATGTTATTTTTTAAAATAAAAAATGACGAACAAGCTGGTTTTAGAAAACCCTGGAAAGATTTACAGAGATTGATGCTGAGTGAAACAAGCGGAACCAGGAATATCATTGTACACAATAACAAGAATGTGTGATGATCAACTATTAAAGACTTGGTTCTTCTCAGTGGTTCAGTGATCTGAGCTAATCCCAATAGATTTTGGATGGAAAATTCTATCTGCATCCAGGAAAAGAACTAGAGAGATTAAATGTATTTCAACACACATTATGTTCATTTCGTTTTTTCTGTTTTTGTTTTTTTGTTTTTTGTTTTTTTTTTTTTAATCTCCCATGGTTTTTCCCTTTTGGCCTGATTTTCCTCTTCCAACATGATTTATAAAGCAATGTGTGTTAAAATAAATATATAAAGAATAAAAAAAAATTAACTATCTGAAAAAAATGAGCTTTGAATTGCCCATTCTGTCTTTAGCAGCCTACACTATACCCAGTGGGTATTTTATTTACAGTTGCGTTATAATAAAAAGTTTGCTACATTAAAAAAAACAACAACAACAACAATAACAACAAAGAATCTTGTTCATTGTTCATTTCAATCCTTGCTAAGTCTGACTCCTGACTTGAGTCTTACTCTTGACTTCTGTAATTGTAGATAGGATTCATGTATGTTAAAGTGCTGTACTTTTTTCTAAGGTACCTCAAATCTCAAAGCTGCAATATTCTAAGGCTGTGATTTCTCTCTCAGACTCTCTTTGTATCTGTCTTTGTCTTTGTTTCTCTCTCCTACACACACACACACACACACACACACACACACACACACACACACATATATATATATATATATATATATATATATATATATATATATATATATATATATATATAGAGAGAGAGAGAGAGAGAGAGAGAGAGAGAGAGAGAGACATATGTGTATATATATATATATATATAGACATATGTGTATATATGTATGTATGTATACAGGTATGTATGTAGATATGTAGGTATACACACGTATGTCTATGTGTGCAAATTTGTGTTTCTGTGTGTGTGTGTGTGTGTGTGTGTGTGTGTGTTTATTCTTTGGTTCCTTCTGTCATATCCCTTCCTATCTCCACCCCTTCGAGTGCTCAGTGTCATCTGTATTCCCCATAGGAGTCAAAAAGTTTTCTCAAAAGGGAATATGGAATCTTTCATCACCCCTTCATTCATCAGTCAGGCTAATCTTTGTCCCTTATGGCAACCATTAAAATACTAGTCCCTAGCTATCATATATGTGTATATAATCCTTTTCCAAATCTATTCTTCAAACTTAATATTCTAAGTTCATATAAAGACATCTTGGACTGAAAACCTTCCATTCTTGTAAAGAAGAAATCTGAATCAGTCTCTTTCTCTTAGCATGGGCATATTTAGAGTAGGGGTAAGAAAACTTTTTTTTCTTTTTCCCCATGGCATTGGAAATTAGAGGATACACACACACACACACACACACACACACACACACACACACACACACACAAACAACATACATGTCAACCCTCCGCCAAGCCATGCTTTGCTACTACTTGGATTCCTTATATTCCCAACAGTATAACTTCCAGTGTCTGGAGCTGGAAGTAGAGAGGTCTCTTTCTCCCTGCCACCCAAGCAGTGAGTAAAACCTAAATGAATAATATGTAATGTTTCTTTACCCCATCCCCAACAAAATAAAACAAACAAAAATACATGGGGCTGATTTCAGCTTACATTTAGGACTATGTGCTTTCCAGAAGTACTGATATTGCCATTTCATCTCTGTTTTATATATTTTGACTAACTGGATGAAAAAGTCCATCTTCTGCCCTGTTGAAGTCCACAGGGTCTGTTTTGCCTCAAGCACTCCCAGCTCTGACAACAAATCATGACTATTTCTGGTAATTTTGGACTAATATTTTGTCACTTCATGCAAAAAAGTAGAACCCTTATCTGGGAAAATAATGCCTAGAATTTTTTTTTAATCAAGTAAAATATTCATCTCCCTTGTTTTTGTCTCTTTTTAAGGTATATTTAACTTTATTTATTTATTTTAAAGCATATCATCTACTTTTCTATGGCTAAAAATAAATTACTTGAATACCTAGTTTCCAAAGTTTCTCTTTTCGAAACTCTATAAATTCAATTTGAAATTTTTTAAGAGAAAGAAAAGGGAAAGAAGGAAGGAAGGAAGGAAGGAAGGAAGGAAGGAAGGAAGGAAGGAAGGAAGGAAGGAAGGAAGGAAGGAAGGAAGGAAGGAAGGAAGGAAGGGAGGAAGGAAGGGAGGGAGGGAAAGAGGGAGAGAGGGAGAAAGGAAGAAGGAAGGAAGGAACAACAGAAGGAAGGAAAGAAGAAAGGAAGGAAGGAAGGAAGGAAGGAAGGAAGGAAGGAAGGAAGGAAGGAAGGAAGGAAGGAAGGAAGGAAGGAAGGAAGGAAGGAAGGAAGGAAGGAAGGAAGGAAGGAAGAAAGGAAGGAAGGAAGGAAGGAAGGAAGGAAGGAAGGAAGGAAGGAAGGAAGGAAAGAAGGAAGGAAGGAAGGAAGGAAGGAAGGAAGGAAGGAAGGAAGGAAGGAAGGAAGGAAGGAAGGAAGGAAGGAAGGAAGGAAGGAAGGAAGGAAGGAAGGGGGAAACAATATCAATTAAAAGGATACATTTGTGTCCTGGAGAATTCATGCTTTCTGAGTATACCCCAAACACATAATAGGTGAAAAACTCAACCTATCACCCTTATATTCTGTTGAATAACGTAATGTGGTTGAAACATCTATATTTTGGACCTGGTTTCCTCCTGTTGCAAAGAACTTAAATGTCTGAGACATTCAGGAAATCCTTATATCATTCATACTTGCTCTATCCTCCACAGCCCTTCCCGGCTTCATCTTGTGGCTGTTGGCCAAGTCAGAAAGTAGCTTGGGTTTTATCGATATTTTATAAAAGGAATGACTTTATATGCCCGTTTGGGGCCTATGCCTTTCAGGTGTTAACTGTCTACATGCTGTTCTCAGCAGTTAATAGTTTCCCTTGTGGTGTGGATTCATCAAGGTGAATTACAAAACATAATGAATCACACTACTCCAAGCCAGGAAGCCTTAGATGAAATCCTAAAGTTAGGCATTTTCTAGGTACAAAGGACACTAAGGTAATCATTTCGCAAGTCACTATCTCTCTGAGGCTCAGTTTATTTACCTAAAAAGGGCACCAATAATATTTGCATCACTTAACTTATAGATAATTGCTTGCAAAGTGTTTGGCAAATCATAAAATGAGGTATAAGTGTTAAGTACCATCATTTTAGCATAATACTATTTATTATTTTGTAGTAAAGGAAGTTGAATACTTTCCCAGTGGACTCCACTGAATTGAACAATTTATATAATTTTTCTTCATCTGCTAAAAAAATGCAGCATCAAGATTTGTAGTAGTCAAGTACACAGTAGGGTATGAAGTGGGTAGCATATTATTATGGAACAGGATTTTGTTGGGACTATGGAGGTTTGAGTTAATCATACATTCTCTCATACATACGCCTACCACCTCTACAGCACAGCTGTGCAAACAACTCATGAAAAAGCTTTTTGACCTAAGTCTGTCCCCAGGTGGGATGATTTGATTCTCAACTATAGACCCTTTGGGAAAAGAGGATATAAAATTATCTCCAAGATCCTGTGGCAAGTCTTTGAAACTTCAGATAGCTTCTTTGTTTGTGGATTTTAATGTCTTTGTTAGTGGCTTTAACTTGCCTGTATCTTCCTCTGAAGAACAACTAGAAGGCACAATGGAATCAGAAAGACTTAGAATCAGAAGGCTCTCATCTTCATGAGTTCAAATCTGGTTTCAGATACTTTCTAGCTGTGTGATCCTGGGCAAGTCATTTAACCCTGTTTGCTTCAATGTCCTCAGGTGTAAAATGAGTTGGAGAAAGAAATGGCAAGCCTCTCCAGTATCTCTACCAAGAAAATCCTAAATAAGACCATGAAGAGTTGGACATGACTGAAACAACTCAACAACTTCTTCCTCTAAACTACTTTTAATATGCTTGGAAACTTCTTTTCCTTGGGGGTATATGAATAAGGGAAGAAAAAAACAATCATTTAGTACTTTTTATGTACCAGGCATTGCTATAAGAACTTTTTACAAATATCTCATTTGATCATCAAAACAACCTTTCAAGGAGAATGCTGTTATTCTCCCCAATTTATAGTTGAAAAACTAAGGCACATAGAGGCTGAAGTGACTATTAGGAACCAAATAACTAGTAAATATATGAGGCTAGATTTGAATTCAAATCTTCTTGTCTCCAGGTCCAACACTCTGTCTGCCTTGCAACCTAATTGTCTATATCTATATGAATATACTTTTATTCTTTACCTTTTTTTTTTTACTCTAAACATTCTCTCTCTCTCTCTCTCTCTCTCTCTCTCTTTCTCTCTCTCTCTCTCTCTCTCTCTCTCTCTCTCTCTCTCTCTCTCTCTCTCTCTCTCTCTCTCTCTCTCTCTCTCTCTCTCTCTCTCTCTGTGATATGATGGACCCGAGACAGAATTGAACCAAGACAAACATGTTGAGAAATTCAGAATGACAAATGTTCAAGTTTTGCCTAAGACAGAAAAATCTTGTTATTATTCTAGGGTGTGGCAACTACTCCAGATGTTCTGTTCACCAAAAATTTGTCCTTTCTATCTCCCATTCCCTCAGTGGCTATCTCTCAGATAAACCTCTACTTGTGCTCTTCTGTTTTGGGACAGATGGTCCTCCATATCTTTACTTATAGAAGCCCTTCTCTCCATTCAAGATCCAGCTATAACATTTTTACCTAGAACACCTTTTCTGATTCTAGGATCCAGAACGTGGTGGTGGGGAGGCTGGCCTCCTAAAAACTTTGCAACTTTACTCCAAGTTTCTGACCCCTAGATGTTTTAGGCAGTCAATTAAGTAACTCTAACTCTGCCTTATTATCATGTCATGAGCTCTAGTTAAGAATGTGTCATCTCTTCCTAACTAAAAATCTGAATTTGTCTTTGGGGGAATTCTTAACAGTGTTTTTTTTCTTCATGTAGAGAACCCTCAGCAGACTCAGAAACACAGTTAGCCTTCAGAGCTCCTCAAAGACACATCAAAAACTGCCTTTTCAATTGAGACAAGAAAGGGAAATTGATGTGACAAATCATGAAAGGAAGAGTAGACATTTAAACACTCAGAAATCCTTGACCTTTTTAAAGGAGCATCTTGCTTGGATTTGAAGAGACCTGATATCTGTAGATCTGTTTTCTGAGGGCTTGCTCTTTGACAAGTCACCTCACTTCTTTAAGACACAGTTTCTTCCTAGATAAAATGGAGGATAACTCCGACCTTGACATCCACTCATTGTTATTATAAATATACAAGAATATATTTATACAATGATCACAGGATCAGACATGTTGAGCTACAAGTCATTATATTCATATCCAGTCCTTACCCCATGAAGCAATTAAGAGACAAAGAGATTAAATTATTTCCTTAAGGTCGCATATCAAATAAATGCTATGGTAGAATTAAATTACATGTCTTTCTTACTATGATTCCAAAGATCTATCCACTATCACACCCAGCTATCTTTGTAAACTGCAAATGGCTATATGTATTAAAAAAATTAGTATTATTGTCATCTGAATCATCCCCTACATCTTCAGCATCAATATCACCATCACATCACAGCATCTTTCCTTTGGGGGATTACATTATCTTCAAGAGCTTGAATTATCCTCTTCATTGATTTCTTATGATGAATTTCCCTTGCAAGCCTTTAACATGCAAACCAATAGAGAAAGATAAAATATAGGTTAAGAGAGAAGTGAACAAACTCCAGCTCTAAGTAGCATCTAGAGAGCTATGTGATGTTATGCAATTCATTCTACCTCTTGAGGCTTTATTTTCTTTATAAAATGGGAGTAAAAATAATTAAATGATCAACTTCAATTAAAGGAAAGTTGTGAGGATTCAAAGAGGAAAGGATAAGAAGAGGGAATTGGAAGGACTTCTGGTTTTCATTGGTATAGAAACCTCAGAATTTTTATACCAATTCAAGCTGGCATCTTTACTTCAATTTATACTCTTAAAGAAATGCCTAGAGCACAAAAAGATTAAGTGAGACATTATATTTGAAAAGTAAATGAGATCCTGCATTCAGTGTTTTTAACCGTAAATCATGATAAAAATCATAAGAATTATTATCCCATTCTTGCCTCTTTTGATGGAATTCATAGAAAAATTATGTTATACCAAGTAGCTAATCTGTTATTGTTCTTTTCCGAAAACATGTGCATATATAGTGTGTGCATATATATGTATATACATACACACACTATAGAGAAACATGCACATATATGTGCATATAGATATATATTTATTTGTATATTGTACACAGGAATATACATACATATGAATATACATATAGTATACATAAATATGCATGTGTATGCATATGTATGAAATTTATACATATTCTATATGTATCATATTCATAGTTGTTATTGTTAAATCATAGAGACATCCATAAATTCTTCTTTGTCTTACTTTCTGACCCCTACACATTCCTCTTTTACTTTGTGCAAATATTCTAGGTTTTTCTCCAAAGTTTCTCCAAATATCTCAGCAGTACTAATGTAATAATTAGCCTTCACATCTGTTGTCTTTCATTTTTGTTTCATAATTCTTGAATGTAATGAAATTGTTTTTTATCTCTGTTAATAATAATGATGCTAAATAGATGGGACCTAGCCTCCTTATTTCATTTAGGAAGATTGAGGCCATCCCTCCTGAAAGCCCTTCCCTCCCTTCCCTCCATTGGTCAGATTTTCTAAGCATCATTACCCTCTCTTACTCCTTCTACTCCTCTAGTCTACAAAAAAGGAAGAACACACACACACACACACACACACACACACACACACACACACACATACACACTCACACATACACAGCCTGCCTTTTTTTGTTAATTCAGCTACAATTTCAAGTTTCTCCCTCTTTTTTCCCTCTGCTGCTTAACTGCTAGGGGTAAAATATGACCAATGCCTCCACTTTCTCACTTCTTTTTATTCAAAACCTTATAGTTGGGGATCCATCATGACTTCTCCATTTAAAGACTGCTTTTTTTGAAGTTACCAGTGACCTCTTAATTACTAAATACTAAAATTATTTTTTCAGGTTTTATTATCCCTGTCCCAATTTATAATATTTTATACTTTTATCCTTATCCTCATGATTACTATTCTCCTCTCTTGACTTCAGAGAAGGTTTAATCTCCTCTTCCTTATTTCTTCTTCCACTGACTTCTCATCTCTTTTCCAACTTTCTATTGTGGTTATTCATTTCCAAAAGTCCCCAAAGTTCTGTCCTTCACCTTTTCATCTTGTCTTTTTACACTTCTCACAGCTAGAAATCTCATTGAGTTTTAGAGCTTCATCTGCCTAATCTATATAAAAGATGAACAAATGTATACATCGAGTCTAGGCATCTCTTCTGAGTTCTAAGCCCACATCTCCATCTTCCTTAAATATATTTCCATCTGATTGTTCCACTGGCATAACAAATACATAAAGCTGAGCTCTTTTTATTCCCCTTCAATCAGATAGAAAACTTCTGACCTTTTTGTCACAGTGCCTTAAACCTGGTTCCCATATCCATAATTTAGGAATAATCTTTGACTTCTTTCCCTTTACTTTTCATACCCAATTAATTACAAGGTCCTCTTGATTACAGCTACCAAAAAGCTCTTGAACCCTCCCCTTCTATTTTCTATTACCATTATAACATTGATTCTCATCAACACCCTCTAGGGATATTCGAATAGCTGCCTTACAGGTTTTTCCACCTGTGCTTTCTTTTTTTTTCTAACTCACCTACTTTAATCTATAATTTTTCTCATAGATCAGATCAGATCAATTTAATTTTTTTTTCCTGAGGCTGGGGTTAAGTGACTTGCCCAGGGTCACATAATCAGGAAGTGTTAAGTATCTGAAACCAGATTTGAACTTGGGTCCTCCTCAATTCAGGGCTGGTGCTCTATCCACTTCGCCACCTAGCTGCCCCCTCAATTTTCTAATCTAAAAATTTAAATAAAATCCCTTTGATTCCACAATATTATTCAAAGTCTTCTGTTTGAATTTAATGAACCTTCAAAATGTAGGATTAGGCTATTTTTCTACATATATCTTATATGACTAGTCTTGATGGCTACAAGGAGCACCACACCAAAATCAATTACTTTCTTGATCTTTATAATATATATTATATATTCATGCTTCCTGGTTTATATTCAATGTGTCCCTCCTTTTCTTTACTAGGTACATATCCCTCTTTATCTTTTAAGGACTAAATGAAATTCCATCTCATCTATGAAATCTTTTTTGATCTCCCAGAATAATTCAAATGCAATTTAAAATCCTAACATACCTGCTGTATTGTGTTATAGATTTTTATTTTTTGAATGTATTATTCACTTGTTAGAGAATAAGCTCCCCAATACCAGTGGCTACATTTTATCTATATTTTCATCATCTTTAGAGAATTGATCAATATTCTACATAAAATGGTCTCAATAAAACTATTTTAATTGTGTCCTACTATACTTTATTACATTGGAAGTATCTCATTAACACGGTTCTAATCTCTTACATATAATAATAATAATAATAATAATTATATATATATATATATATATATATATATATCACTTTATGGTTTGTGAAATATTTTAAATATATTATACCATTTGAACTTCACAATAACCTTTGGAGATAGGTGGTACCCACAGGTATTATTATCACCCTTACTTTAAGGATGAGAAAAATGTGGCTCAAAAATAATAAATTACACACTCAGAGTCACACAAGTATTAGATGTCAGAGGGAAGATTTGGACCTGACTCTCCCTGATTCCAAATCTACAACCTTTTCCATAAGACTAGATTGTGTTACCCACTGAGCATCTGTATGTCTCACCAAGAGAGAATAAATATAAATCAAATATCATTTTCTATCAACTGGGAGTGTTGCTGTACAAAACCTAGCTGGGTTGCTCTTAAAAGCAATCTTCTAAAAATAGCCAAAAACAGGCAGGCAGCTGAGAGCATTGCTGTGACTTCCTAACACTTATGGAAACATGTAATAACCATCCTAAAGTATTGTTAAAGATACTCACTCTTTAGGTGCAGTGCCATTATATAGACATTGCAGTTATGATACATATATGTGTGTTGTACATGTAGAATGCCTACACTAATAATAACACCTTTAACTTATATAAGATAAAACACTTTATATACATCCTCTATTGTGGTTCACACAAAAACTCATAGAGTTTTATAATGCAGCTATAATCATCTCTATTTTAGAAAGAATGAATAACACGACTGGAAACAGGAGATTTTTTTTTTTTTATTTCATTCCTAACTCAATCTCAGAAAGACCTTAAATAAATCATCTCATTTTAATGAACTCTAATTTCTCCTTTTAAAAAATGGGAAGTTCATTATTGTTCATAAAAAAACATAGAGTAAGCTACATACAATCAGTGAGATGATAGTGCTGCTGGCTGAATTTAAGTCATAGCATCAAAGATCTTCAAATGAAAATCATTCAGAGACCACCTAATTGAATCCTCTAATTTTCCAGAGGAATAAACTGAGGCCTAGGTAGGGTAAGTTACAAACTCAAGTTCTCACAGGTAATAAGCATCAGAGGTGAAATCATATTCTGATGCCTCATTCTTGGCAGAGTGGTGATCCAGTATTCTCCAAGACTATCCCAGAATCCTAGAAAAGTGAAAACTTAAAAGTTCCTTTCCTTTCCGTCTTTCCAACTATCCTTCCTTTCTTCCTTTCTCCTTCCCTCCCTCCCTCTGTTCCTTTCTTCATTCTTTCTTTCCTTCCTTCCTGCTTTCCTCTTTCTTCCCACCCTCCCTCCTTCCTTTTTCATTATTTCTGCCCATCTTTCCTTCCTTCTGTCCTTTCTTTCTTTCTCTTTTCTTTTTTCTTGCTACTTTCCCTTGATCCCTTGCCTCCCTTCTCTCCTTGTCATTTGTTACTTCCGTCTTTCTTTTCTCTCTCTCCTTCTTCTCTTTCCTTTTGTTTCTATCTTCCCTTTTTTTTCCCCTGGCTCTCTAGGTATCTCTTTCTGACTCTGACTGGCTATCTCTGCCTGTCTCTTTGTATCTCTGTTCCTCTATCTGTCCCTCTGTCTCAGTTTCTCTTTGTGTCATCATTTGAACTCCTTTTTTATTGATGGACATTTCAAATTCATCTGTAATTTTCAGTCATAAGTGGGAGAGGACACTGAGAGCTTTCTGTTCTCCCATTTACATCACCAATGTGTAAAAACAAAAACTAACAAACAAAACCCTAAAATTGTAATGCAGTTGTTTCAGCTTACAAAGCTGTATCTATATCTAGCAGACAATCTTTCTTCAAATTTTCTGTATTTTGAATAAGTGCAGTCCCCTGGAAGTATATTTTTCTTTCTTTTAGGGATTTTTTAAATAATAATTCCTTACATATGTATAATTTAATTCAATGAAACATAAATATATTAAGTGATCACTATATTCAAGATGCTAGGGATAGAAAGAGAAGACACTCAGCTTAAATTCCACTGTAACATTTCTCTGTAAAATCCTGTTGTGTATTGTAAATTATTGAAACAATTCAATATGTAGCCAACATGCAGAAATTCCTTACTGAATGACTTCTATATGCCATGTGCTTTGAAAAAACACTTGGAGATATACAAAGATAAGGCAATCAGAATTCCCTAATAGTCCAATCCCTTCTATAGAAAAAGACGGAGACAAAGTTTTAAATGGGTTTGTAGGAGGGGAAATTTATTTCTGGCTGTAAGAATAAGGAAAATCTTTGGTAATCTTTTTTCTACCTAATTCATGCAGTTACAGAACCAAATGATGTGTTCTGTGGCAGTGCAGGGAGTTGTGGGACACCCCTCTTTGGTCTGTACAGATCCAATGTGAAAGATTTCACAAACCTGAAAAGTTTGATTGGCAAAAAAGGAAGTTTTATGGGCACTGAGAAGTCAGTCCTAGCAGAGAGATTAAGTTCTTTGCAGAGAAATCCTGGCAGAGAGATAAAGAGAGGTGTTAACACTGAGAAGGGAATGTCTTCTCAGAGGGCAGGGGTCCTGACAGGCAGCTATGCCAAGGAGAGAGGGAGGTTCCTTGGCAGGGCGTCGTCCTGCTTTTAAGCCTCTGCAAAGAAATGAGCCCCAAATTGCCCTTTAGTAGGAAATCTGAGATTGAAGTTTCAATTAAATGAAATTACTTCTATGTTGTCACTGCTCCCAGGTCTTGATTTCCAGGAGAATGAGACCACTTACGTTTGAGCTAAGTAGGAGTGGTCCTGGGCCAATCTTAATGAAACCACTTAACTGCCCAGAAGGGTGAGTCCCTCTCAGGAGAGTTTCAGGGCTCACCCCAAAAGTCAAGAAGGACAGTTTCAGATTTCCCCCATCACTATGATCAAAGCATCAAAGAGATATCCAACCAACTCCCAAAGAATAATCAAAGTATGATTATATCCCTTTCCCCCTCAATAGATGTACAAACTAGTAGCCCTGTAGATTTATATATTGGCCCAAGGTAAATAATTGCATGGAAGGTATAGACTGAAAAGCAGCATGATAAAAAAAAAAAAAAAAAAAAAAAAAAGTTGGGTTTGTATAATGGAAAAAGTTGTAGAATCCTTTACCCTACCATAACTACGTTTCTTTAATTTAAAATTTCCCTCCAAGGACATTTAGAGAGGGTTAGCACTTAATTATACAGAAGTTCTTTTTCTGAATTACAGAAATGTAAAACTTATCAGATGGCATAGTGGATAATCTAGAGTTTGACTAGATATGGAGTTCAAGATCTGAGCTACAGTCCAGGTTTAGATATGTATTGGTTGTATGACTGGGAAAATCACTTAACCTTTATCTGCCTCATTTTTTTTTCAAGTATAAAATGAAGATAATAACAACACCTATCAAAAATAAAAGATTAATAAATACATAAACAACATCGACCTTACAGGATTTGTTGTGAGATTAAAATAAGACAATATTTGTAAAAAGCTTACTCCTTTTTAGCCATAACATGTTTGAATCATACCTGTCTTCAACATTTCTTATGTGATTTTTTAAAAAAGTTTGATAGACTTAAGTATTAAAAGAATGGCTGACATATAATAAGCATCATGTAGATGCTTATTGTCTCCCTCAGTTATGTGTGTGTGCTTTACAGAGAGTTGTTTTTATACAACAAAGCCAGTGACTTAACTCTTCTTTCCCTCTTTGAATTTCCTTTTCGGGTCTGGGTGGGAATTTTGAAAGAAACAGACAATTCTGTAGGTTTTTATTTTCATTAAAGTTCTATATGGCCCTGAAGAGCAAATTTTGGAATGACAGTTTTTATTCAGTCAATTGGAAATTAGTAACTGAAGCTTTCTTGATAGTTGATTGTACCCATTGTCTCGTTTATTTAAACAACTCCATTAATTGACTTGTTCTTCTGATACTCTCCTAACTACTTCAATCTTTAGCTTCAGTCTCCTATTTTCTACACAGACTTACATACATAAGATAAATCAAAGTCCCATGGATTGCTTTGATTAATTTTTCAAGAAAAAAAAAGAACTTACTATTTTTATCCTGTGAAATCAATATTCTTCTTTTAACTAAAACTGAGATGTTAACTTTTTATAATTTATCTTTATGTTTAAGTTTATACACTTACATATTAAAATAAGTATATGCAAATGAACAGAGAGCATAATGTTCTAAAACTGTAAATTCTTCAACATTATCCAATACTTCATTTCTCATGCTCAAAGCTCTATTTCCTCATATACATATTTTTGAGTTTTTAAATAATTATTCTCTGCACATTTAAATCATCAAACTGTCCATTTGAATGAGACATTACATTATCTTTAATAAGATGAGTTAAACTTTTAATTTATATCACAGCTTCTTTTCTACCCAAATTTGTTCAAACATTACCAGAGAGCTGCTATATATATATATACACACACACATTATATATATATATATATATATATACATATATACATTATATATATATACACACATTATATATATAATGTATATATATACACATTATATATATACACATTATATATATAATGTATATATATATATATATAATATATATATGCAGACTTTATTTTACTAAAGATATTTTCCTACTCCTTTAGAACATGAACATTTTTGTTTAAATCTTTGTCCATATGTTATTACATCCTTTACTAAGTGGTTTAACAATTTTTCTTTACATAAATGTTTTTTCTCAGATTTTTGCAATATAAAAGTACTTCATATAAAAAGATATCTGAAGGAAAAATAACCTACATAGATTATAGTAAAGAAGTATGGTAGAAAAGATGTTATAAATATTGTAAATGCTTTGAGTAATACATAGAGGCAGGAAATTAAGGAAGGTACCTATAGCATGGAAATTTGACTGAATCACATAATATATAGAAAGGAGTTTATGGGATATAGCTAGAAAGGAATAATGGTGACACATTATAGAGTACTTTGAATAATTGACTAAGCAAGGATAGATTTTATTTGATCGAATAACATGAATCATTGAAAGCTTTTACAAGCAGGAGTGAAATGGATTATAAATCAGGCTCTGTGACATATAGTATTAATTGTGTGATTTGGGGTAAGTCACTGTGCATAAGGTTAAACATCTATAAAATGAAGGGTTAGACTAGATGATTTCAGAGGTCTCTTCTTTTAATTTTTAATTAAACATTTTTAATTCTTGTTCCCTTTGATTTTCCTGATCAAGACTATGCCTAGAAAAAATAATCTATCAGTTTGCTCAAGATATATTAGGGAAAGTAGGGAGAAGTTGTATGCAGGTCTTTTAAGAGGGTATTCCCAATAGTCCAGTTGAGGGAAAATTAATATCTGGACAAAGGCCTTTCTTATCAAAATCAGTTTTTTTGGAGGGAAACCTCTCTTTTGAGTCATTTACACTTTAGTGTGCATATTAACAAACAGATTATATGGCATTTACAGCTTTATTTCTTAGATTCCTATAACAGAAGTTCCCAAAAATTCTCAGTTTGTGAGACTTCGAATTACTAAGTAATTTTTCATCATACTTTTGGGACTAATAAAGAGAAATAAAAATAAAAGAAACAAAATCCTTATAATTTTTGTTAAATATTAATTTCAAACAACCTACATTTTTATGACCTAACAGCTGAGTTACCTTTGTATACAATACATAAATTGACAGAAAATATGATTACTTTATTAAATAATAAATTATTAATGAGATGTATACACCTGTTAAACATCACAGAACTTTTTCAAACTTAGAATCAGAAGAGATAACATCATCATCCTTTTCTATTCCACAATGATTTTTGTGTTATACTGGCTTTTTATCATAGCAACTGTCAAAAATCTGGTTTTGCAAAGATAAGATATTGCAAGAAAGAAATTTTGAGATTACTTTAGTAGCAAAAAGTATAAGAAAATAAAATATAACTCAATCATTAAAGAATATCACCAAAAATCAATGTATTGCAATCTAATGCTAAAAAAGTAAGCTACCTTAAGCTAATAATAAATATTAAGTAAAACTGTGTTTCCCTCTAAAATTTAAAACATCCTACAGTATTTATGGCATTAATGCACAAATTTAGGAGCCACAGTAATAAAGGGATTTCAGTTATCATCCAGTAGGTTAGAATTTTTGGAGGCTGGAGGTATAAAGGATGAGGATCCTTTCCAGAACTCATAGATATACACCGGGTAGAATGTTACTATACCTCCTATTGATAATGATCACTCTGGGCAGCCTGGAAAAATACAACAATCCTATATTAAATTAAAAGTGAAGATATTGTGGAAGAGGAGGCACTTTGATCCATTCTTTACTAAGTGCCTACAGTAATCCAAATACTGTGCTAAATAATAAGGAAAGATACAAAGTTTTGATAAAATAGTCACTGTAGAGCAGTTGGAATGAAGATGATAAAGTAAATGCAGGAACTCACCCAACTTCTCCTCCCAACCATACCAAATTCCCTTAAATAATGACTTTAATATTAAAAAAAATATTCTAAACAAATTTTAAGGTGTCAGAACATCTAAAAAAAAAAGAATAGAACATTTTCCAGCTGAAGACGACTTCGAAGGTCAGAGAATAGGTCTATGGCTCCAGGGTGGGAGGGCTCCATTACTGGAAGAGCTAGTGCAATCCCAACCATAGTTTCAGCAAAGCAGGACCTCTGAATCAGTGGCAATGCTTTAGAACCAGTACCTGGTACCCTCAGAACACCAAAGAGGATTTGGAAGGTCCACAGAAAAGGTCTGTAGCAACAGAATGGAAGTCCAGCATGCAATCTCAGCACTGGCCAAATAAGTGCTGTCCCAGTTCCAACTCCAGCCCCAGCCCAGCCCAGCTAAGCAGGACTCTTGCTTGAGACCACTAGCTCTTAGAACTATAGTGAAGCAGGGCCACCCATAACAATTCTAGGGCAGAAAAATGTGTGTGGTCAGTTTCTTGGAAGCATCTCTGTAAACAGCTTGGGATACTGCCCTCTCCACCCTGGAAGGAGAGCCCTATTTCACAAAGATTTAAAAACTGATCAATAGACTCAGTTTTATTTTTCCTGACATGCTCACAAGAAAATCAAAACACCCCTCAGAAGGAGCAAAGCCAAAGCTCCTACATCCAAAACCTCAAAAAAAATTGGATGCTCAGGCCATGGAAGAGCTCAAAAGGGATTTTGAAAATCAAGTAAGAGAGATAGAGAAACTAAAAAAAGAATTGATAATGATGCAAAAGGAAATACAAAAAAAGCTAAGTAGAAGATTGCTTAAAAAGCAAAATTGGCCAGTTGGAAAAGGAGGTGCAAAAGCTCATTGAGGAAAATAATGCCTTAAAATTATAATTGAACAAATGGAAGCTAATGATGTTATGAGAAATCAAGATACAATAAAGCAAAACCATAAAAAAGAGAAAAATAGAAAAAAATGTGAAATCTCATTGGGGAAAAAAAAAACAGTCTTGGAAAACAAATCCAGGAGAGATAACTTAAAAAATTATTGGTTTACCTGAGAATTCTGATTCAAAAAAAAAAAAAAGCCTGATCCAGAAAAACAACTATAAAGTTTAAATGTAAATCAACACTATGTTCACTCCTTTTTCTTTTTTATTTTCTCTCCAATGATTTTCCCTTTTGTTCTGATTTTTCTCTCCCAATATGATTCATAAAGCAATATGTATTAAAAATAAATAATTGTTTTTAAAAAAGAATTTCAGCTTCATCTTTCAAGAAATTATCAAGGAAAATTGACCTAATATTCTAGAAAGAGAAGGTAAATTTAAAAAAAATTTGAAAGAAACCACTGTTCAACTCCTGAAAGAGACCCCCTGAAACTCTCAAATATTATAGCCAAATTTTGGAATTCTCAGGTCAAGGAGAAAATATTGCAAGTATCCAGAAAAAAATAATTCAAATATAGTGAAGCTACAGTCAGGATAACACAAGATTTAGCAGTTTCTACACTAAAGGATCAGAAGGCTTGGAATATAATATTCAGGAGAACAATAAAGCTAGGATTATAACTAAGAATCATCAAGTCAAAAAAACTTAGTATAATCCATCAGAGGAAAAGTTGCTCAGTCAACGATATTAAGGATTTTCAAGCATTTATGATGAAAAGACCACAGCTGAATGGAGAATTTTATTTTCAAATACAGGACTCTGAAAAAAAAAAAAAAAACATGAGATTTCAGGGAAAGTGATATCATAAGGGATTTAATAAGATCATTTGTTTACATTCCTATAAGGGAAAATGATACTCGTAGCTCATTAGAACTTTCTCCTTAATATGGTAGTTAGAAGAAATATGTATAGAGGGTATAGGTGATTATGAAGGGAATGATATCTTTTTTAAATGAAATTAAGGGGTAAAGAGAAAAAAGAAATGAAGAAGTTAAATGGTGTAAATTATCTGCCATAAAAAAGAGGAAAGGAAAAGATTTTACAGTGGAGGGGGAGTGCGGAGGAGGAAAATTTATTCTCATCAGAATTGGCTCAAAGAGGAAATAACATACATATTCAATATTAGTATAGAAATCTATCTTGCCCTTCAGGAAAATAAGAAGGGAATGGGATATGGGAAGGGGGGGAAGGTAATAAAAGAGGGTATATCAAGGGGAGGTCAGTAGCAAAACATTTTTGAGGAGGGAAAGGGTAAAAGAAGAGAGAGAATAAATTGGGAAAATGCAGTTACTATACAATATAATAATTTTAAAAAGAATTTTGAAGTAATCTTCCTTGATAAGGCCTCATTTCTCAAACATGATACTAAGTCAAACTTTTGAAAAATAAGAGCCATGCCCCATTGATAAATGATCCCAAGTTATGACCTTTGCCCATAGGGCTATAAATTCATGCATATTCTTTGATTCAACAACACCACTACTAGGCATGAATATCAAAAGAGATTCAAAAATCATTTTAAAAAAAGATAAATGAGCTATATGTACAAAAATATTTATAACAGCTCTCAGGGCAAAAAAAAAGAAAAGAAAATTGAGGGAATGCTTATAAATTGTGGAATGGCTCAATAAAGTGTAGTATGTCTTTGTGATGAAATATTATTATTCTATGGGAAATGATGGGCAGGATGCTCTCAGGGGAAAAAAAAAAAAACTTGGAAAGTCCTCATAAAGTCAAGCAAAGTGAAATATACTATTTACAAAGTAATAGCAATGTTATGAGATGATCAAGTATAAATGACTTTGCTGTTCTCAGCAGTATAATGATCCACAACTACTCTGATGAACTTATGATGAAAAATCCTATCTACACCCAGCGAAGGAACTGATTATGTTTGAATATCAAGTGAAGCATGTTCTTCCCCTCCTTTCCTCCCTCCCTCTACCCCTTTCTTCCTTTCTCCCTCTCTTCTGTCTGTCTGTCTCTGTCTCTGTTTCTCTCTCTGTCTCTAACTTTATTTTTCTTGAGAAATTTTTTTTTTCTATTAGGGTGGGGGATCTATGTTTTCTTTCACAACATGAATTTCATGAAAATGTTTTGCATAACTTCACATGTAGCTTCTTAATTGGGAATGGAGATAAGAGAGAAAACCAGAACTAATTTTTTTTAATTGTTAAAAAAAAGTTTTAATGTAACTGGGAGAAAAAAAATAAATGAAAGAAGAACAAAAAGAAAAAGAACAAAACAAGAACAAAAACAAGAGTAAGAGCAAGAAGATAGTCACTGTCCTAATGGAATTTCAAAGTCAACCTATAAATTAGGTGAGTCTTCATGCAAAGGTGATTGCATATAGCTTCTAGGAAAAACATAGTATTGAGGTCCCCTGACCTTAGAGTGCTCCTGTTCTAACAATCTGCCAATGATTCTAAAGTCTTCTGGTCTTAAAATAGTCCTACAAATATTACTACTGTCAGATAGATAATCTGCTGGTCAGTGATAACCAGGTTCCTGAGACAAACCTACCTGTAAGCCATAAAATTAGCAAATAAGTAACTTGAAACTCTGGTATCTCTAACTTTGTCCTATTAATTTATCTTCTTTCTCTTGGTTCTTTGCTAAACCCACGTTGTCAGCATAATAAATCTTTGTCCATTAACTTAGAGACAGAGTTTGCAGATTCTTCTCCATAGCTGTGTCACCAGCCTGGGAACCCCTAACATTATTGGGGTGCTTTATCCCTCAAAAGAGGGATTTACGGGGGTGGGAATTACCTCTGGAGAGGGAGTGAAACAGAGAAAGAATTTGTGGCAAAGTTAGTTTCTTTGGATATTCCACTGAAATTGACCTTATTTTTCTTGATGGCACAAAATAGACTCATTCACTCTCTTTTTAGATCTCCCTGACAAATCTATCTATACCGTCATGCTGATATGCCTGGAGTCATTCTGAGCCCCATCCATGCCCCAGGCAGACAAAATTCAGATACCACTAAATGTGCTCTGGGAGCACAGAAATAAAGGAAGCTCCAGGCAGTGAAATGAGTCCCAAGAGAGGGAAAAGGAAGTGTTTCCTTCTTCACTCTCCTTTGAAAGAGAATGGAGCAGCTTAACAGGTAAAGTACAGGAGACAAAACTCCTGAAGCAAAATGTTGTGCTGTGGCAGCTATTACTACTAATAATTCCATAACAACACGAGCTACCCTATAATAATAATAGCATATTTATTTTTAAAGGATTTCAAGTTTTTATTTTTCCCAATAGAGTTAGGAGGTAGAAAAACAAAACAAAACAAAACAAAAGTATTATCATCCCCATTTTATAAAGGAAGAAAATAAAGCTCAAAAACATTTAATGATTTGTCCAAAACCATACAATCAATAAAAGCTACAGTCATCAAAATAAACAGTAATTATTATTATAGGCAAAATCCACAAATACTTTATTATCACACTGAGAAAATGTTCTTATTTTATATCTTGCTCTTTGTAATCTTCTGAGGTAACTAATCTAAGAAGCAAATACAAGATGATGAAATAAAGAAAAAAAACAAATAATACAAATTATATTAGTTGTGGTGGTATTTGCTTTTCATTACAGCATTGGCTAACCTTCAGGTAAATTCAGGAAAGTAGATGGCAAGACTTAGCATCATATGAGACCAAGTACTGGGATTAAGGTACAAGGCCAAGGATAAAAGTCTGATTCCTGAAGGAACTGGCTTACCAGGAAAGGAGGAGATCATAGCTTGAAAAAGGTTGGGATTTAGTTATTAGGACATTAGAGTATAAAGCTTATGAAATACTTATTAAGCATGTATTATATATAGAATTTAATAACTCACTTGGAAAGATCCAAAGTTTATATAAGATATGGGCCATAATCTTAGAGAGCTTGAAGTTAAAACAAAATATAAATACATGTGTAAAGGATCTATAATTTCATCAGTTGATAATAATTTTAATTTTTTACTTATTAGTGGTAGTTGTTGGGATAGTGACTATTAGGGCTGGAGACAGGATAGATCTATATTCAATCTTCCATCAGACACTTACTAGCTGTGTGACTCTTGGCAAATTACTTGAGAGCTGGCTGACTCAGTTTCCTCATCTGTAAAAAGAGGATACTACTAATCAAATTTCTGTGTTGTTATAAGAATCAAATGTGATAATGTTTTTGAACTGGGTGATACATAGTAGGTGCTGTACAAATATTTATTCTCTTCCACATAGCTTAAAATGAATAGAGGTAAAAGAATGTCTTGTTTTCTCCCCTACTCCAAGTATTATTTTTTAGTAGATAGCCTGTAACAGTTTCTGGTGCTGAAAATACACACACACATGCATGCACAAACACACACACACACACGCATAATTTCTTTCTGATCATTCTGGTAGGAACTTAAGGTAACATAAGTATTTTTACCCTCTATTTGATTTTTCTAGTTTGATAACTTTCCAGAGTTTATGATGAATTCATGTAGGCTTTAAGAATTAAAGATCATCAACAGGATGATTTCAGACAGGCCTGGAGAGACTTACATGATCTGATACTAAGTAAAGTTAGTAGAACCATGAGAAAATTGTACACAACAATAACAAGATTAAGCAATGATCAATTCTCATGGACATGGCTCTTTTCAATAGTGAGGTAATTCAGGTTAGTTCCAATAGACTTGTAATGGGGAGAGCCACCCGCATTCAGAAAGAGGGCTATGGGAACTGAGTGTTCATTGCAACTCAGTATTTTCACCTTTTTTGTTGTTTGCTTGCATTTTATTTTCTTATTTTTTCCCTTTTTTGATCTGATTTTTCTTGTGCAGCATGATAACTGTGTAAAGATATATAAAAAAGAATTCACATATTTAACATATATTGGATTACTTGCTGTCTATGGCACAGGTGGGGAAAGAGAGGGAGAAAAAAATTTGGAACCCAAGGTTTGATAAGAATGAATATTGAAAACTATCTGAGCATGCATTTTGAAAATACAAAGCTAAAAAAAAAGAAGTAAAGAGCACTTCTGAGTTTAATATAGTGGTAAATAGTGAACAAAACTATATTAAAAAGAGCAGAACAAAATCTGATAAATATATAAAATGACCATGTTGCTGCAATAACCTTCAATTTAACTTTTTGTACCCAATCAATAAATAATGACCTATTAAATGATTACTAAGTGGCAAATACTGTTGTAGGGATTAATTATTCAAGTATAAATAATGAAATGATTATTCTTCAGCAAAATCTTGATTTTGACTAGATCTCTATATAGCATAAAATAAAGTCAATACATAAATACATATATGTGTGCATACACATAGACATATAATTATGTATTATAGAAGGTATTTTAAAAATTTGGTACAGAGAATTGTCTGGTGTCTTGAAAGGTTAAGCAAAATTGTATCCTGTGAATTATCAGAGACAAACAAACACATACACATGCACATGGATGTATCTACAGAGATAGAGAGAAAATAGATATGTTCACACAATATATTTATGTACCTGCACACAAAGATGTCAGTGTTTCAGCCAATATTAGAATTATATATTATATATACATGAGTGCATATGTATATCTAGCTGTAGTCCATATGTTGGTTTGATAACAAAAAAGATAACTAAGCTAATGTCAGTTAGAATGACCTGTGTTATTATCCCACTTCTGACACATGCTAGCTTTGTGATCCTCAACATGAATTAGAAGCTCTTGGTGCTTTAGGAAACTATAATTATTAGTTGGGTAACTTGTATGGATCTGTATCATTAGAAACTGTTTCATCATCAATGTATCAGTGAAATCATAGACTCTGTTTAAAAGACATATGTATTCATCTATACCCTCAAATACTCTTATCACATAAGCATGTGCATGTCTACTTTGTATGGGTTTTCTTTTAATAGCCTATGACAATTTATGGGGCTAAAAAATTGAATTTCCATTTTGATGACCCTAAATGATACTCAAAAATACACACACACACACACACACACACACGCACACACACACACACACACACACCTAATCATCATTATTCAGACTGGATTTAAAGATTAAAAAGTTCTTCAAAATTACCTACTTGTCAAATATCACATAACTAATAATAAGCAATGCTTTAGGTTTGTTAAACTGCAAATCCAATGTGATTTTTCACTTCCTAGTACATATACCCAGAGCTTGGTAAATGTTAATTGAAAATTAAATTTATTGAATTAAAGAATTAAAATAATGTTGCCTTGTATCACTGACCTTCTTGAAATGTGAATTAATTTCTTCATTTTATTAAATGGAAGTGGGGGGATACAACTTTTATGTAAAATAAATTACTAAATCAAATAACTTTCCAATAGATATTCATGTGGCATTTTTACTTTCCTAACCATTAGGCCCCATAAGGCTTTTAGACAAAATAAATCCACCTGGTGTATTTAAATCTCAAGCTGTTGGAAAGAGGCCAATTAGCCTGCTGAGAAGAAAATGTTGGAATCAAACAGTACAAAAAAAAAAAAAAACGAATTCCATGAATAAGTAAATAATCAAATAATAATGGTTTATACTTGACTTCAGAGGTCTTATTCTATCTTTGTAATAACCATAAGGATATAGGTAGCTAAGTAGCACAATGCATAGAATACTTAGCTTGGAACCAGGAAAACTCATCTTTATGAATTCAAGTCTGGCCTCAGTGAGTCACTTAACACTGTTTGCTTCAGTAGCATATCTATGAAATGACTTAGAGAAGGAAATGGCAAACCACTGTAACATCTTTGCCAAGAAAACTCCAAAAACAAGATCAAGAAGAGAAAATCATGAGATTATTTAACAGCAACATAATATGAAGGAAGTAATAAAATTGTTATTCATATTTTATAGAAGGGGATATGTCTACTTAATCTACAAAGACTACCAAAATCTATTTTTTCTATTGAAAATTATTTTAAAAGGAACTTTACCTTCAAAATTCAACAAAAATTTAATAAGCAGATACAACAGTGTGAAGTCCACAAGACTTGGAAATTTAGCAGATTAAATAGAGATAGAGGCATGATGAGGAATAATTTGAGACCAAATATCTAAGAATTAAGGTTATCTAAAAATATGTGGTATATAAATATATCTTTCATAAGGTGCAAAAAATAATATCATACACTTCCAAGAGGGATGGGAAGAATAGCTGCAAAGGTACTCTTCTTGTGGTCTGATCTATTTCTTTTCATTTAAAGATACTGAAAGGTATTCAGACTTGCTTGGCTCCAAAGAACTAGAGATCTAGAGGTGTTTGTTTGTTAGATTTTTTTTAAAGAGCTAAAAATGTGAGAAGCTTCAGGCTTCTGTCTAGGGACCACATGAGTACACAGAGATAGAAAATTAGAACTCAGATGTTTCAGACATGTCCTTGTTGAGTCTCCTTTCTGCTGCATGGATAATTTCCCCCATTTATGTCTAAATAAATCTATTTTTGTTAACTACTTGTAGAATCATGAGTTTTTGATTCTATTCCAACTTGGAACCTAAACTAGTAGCTTGTTCTGAGCCAGGTATGGCGTTTTAAACTAAGGTTCCTAAGAATATTGAACAGTATTACTTCATATATGAGGAAATTGAAGCTCAAAAATCATCAGAAATGGGTATAAGTTATTTTTAAGCTAGGTTAATACATAGAAGCAGGTAAACGATCAGGATAGTTGTTTTCCATGCCTGAAGAAGGCCAAAATGGCATCATTATATAGGAGTCTGTTTTGTTTATAAAGCCCAGAGCCTTCTTTGATACAAGCATGGCATGAAGGGATTTTTTTTGTCAATATTTCACTAGATTCCAAAGTTCCTGAGAGAGACCTTAAAAATATCTTTTTAATCACTTCTTCTAATCTTTCTGTGAGTGCTTTCCTTATGTGAGTTCTCTTTAAAATAGTCTTTTAGGCAAATGTACATTTGGTATTCAAACAATGTGTCTGCCTATCGGAGTCTCCCTTTCTATAGTAGAGTTTAGATAGTTGGTAGGTCAGCTCAAGAAAGGATCTCAATGTGTGGAACCTTTCTTACCTTTCCAAGTGATCTTCAGAATCTTAAGACAATTCAAATGGAAGTGATTTAGTTTCCTGGCATGGCGCTGGTATACTAGTCATACAACCATATTACAACAATAAAGTCAGCACAAAGGCTCTTAAACCTTCAGTTTGGTGGGCAGTCTAATCTTTTTACTTTCCCACAATTTTTTTAGAGCCTTGAAAACAGAGCTAGCTCTGGCAATCTCATCCTCTATGTATAAAATCCCAGGAAATTATACTACTAAAGTAGTAAACTTATTATCCACAGCATTCAATATTTTGCTATTTCCTGTAACCACTGAGCCAAGAATCCTACATCTCTCTAAACTTTGCTAGCCACTTTACATTTTAAGGAATTAAATGCTACCTTTTTAGAGATGGATAAATTATCTGCTACTAAAGCCTGTGAAGTTCTTGTTTTTCATTTAGCAGTCTCTGAATTTTACCATAACTTTTGTCAAACCATTCTTGATATTTGTAATGTTCTTCCCCAGATGAATAAATGTAGTCCTAGATCACAAATTTCTGAAAGCTCACCAGTCTTTTTCTGTTCCACTGTTGTCAACCACCTGAATGCTCAACTTTGTTCCTAGTTAGTAACAAACTTTATACAGAAAGTTCTTTAATCTGTTAACATTAAATCTTCTGGTAGTTATTTTGTCTTGTGACCTCTGCTGCTTTTTTAAATGTGAATGTTTCACTTGGAGAGCATAGGTGAATTATCAGTCCAGTACTCTGTGCCCCACATTGACTTCATCACTCTCACATCCTGTCACTTCTCCTTATAATAACATAGTCTATTAAATGCCAGTGTTTGTGTCCACAATGTTTTATTGTATTTAGAGAAACCAAAGGCAATTTTGGTAATAAGATCATGAGACATAAGTGACCGTTGCTTTTGCTGTTTCTTCCCAAAGACTCCCTTCCATGTGTGATAGTCTAATACTACTCTAATATTAAAGTCACCCAGAATTACCATCTTGTCCTCTTTTGGCACCTTGGTGATAAAGGTATCTAGGTCTTCATAAATTTTTTTCTTTGACATCATCAGGGTTCATCATGAGCATACACACTGATGATAGTAGGTTGGTGCTTTTCTGCAAATGGTAATCACATCCTCATAAGCCTGTTTTTTACTTTTTTATAAGGTGTGCAAGCTTGCTGACCAGCTTCATGGCTCTCCCCATTACTGTAGCCATTCCAAAAAATGTGTATATAGCTCTTGTTTTGCTAAGAGCTGCTATTTGAATTATTCTTACTGAGCTCTCTCAAAATAGAGCTGTTTGTCTTTCAGATGAACTGGATTTCATGTTTCCTGGAAACATACAGATATTTCATGTGTCAATAGTGAGTAGAATCATCTTTGCAAAAGATTTAGTACACTTTTCTTTTGTGTGTTTTGACCACAGTGTAGAAGGCTATCCACCCCCACTCCCATCCCCATCTCCCCCACACACATTGTGAACAGGCCAGGTTGGGGAAAGCAGACAATTTTTAGGGTATCTTCTCTAGCCTTTTTCTTGGTCCATTAGTTGAGCAGTGTAATTCATTAAAAAAAAAAAAAAGTAGCTCAGACACTGGGGAGACACTGATGCTTTTGATCATCTATTAGGAAAAGCATCTCCAAACACTGGTCATTCAACCTGCTTTAGAAGATTTGCTCTGGTGGTCGTTTTTCTTTAGCGTCCTTCTGATATTAAAATGATTGTTCACTCCTGCCTTCCATTCCTTCACATTGAGTAAGGCTTATTCGGTAATCTGACTTTCTTCCAAATTCTCAAATGTTTCTTAGTTCTATTCTCTGAAGCCAAGATGAATAAAGCTAATTACCTTGTTCACATAATACCAATTAAAATACTCAAAGGCAATGATTGGTTCCCTATCTCTCCCTTTAACTTAGAAACTAACTGGAATCAGGAGTCCTTACATTAAACCAAGCCTTAGTCACTTGCAATCTATTTGACAATAGGAAAATTAATTCACTTCTGTTTGACTCAGTTTCCTTTCCTATAAAACAGGGATAATAAGAACACCACCTTCTAGGGATATTGTGAGGATCAAATAAGATAATATTTGTAAAGCACTTAATAATAGGTGGTTAATAAATATTACTTACTGTTGTTGTTAGTACCTCAAGGAAATTTAGCCTATCTTGCTCTATGCAATATTTATAAGCCCTAGCCCATTTTCCCCATTTTACTAATGAGAAAACTGAGTTCAAAAGAGGGGGTATGACTTTTCCAGGTATTAGAGCTGAATTTAGAACCGATTCTATCTCAAAAATCTATCTCACTGGAGGAAAATCACTTGTCATGTGGTTATGGGTAATATGATACGGGAATTCCTGCTTTTTTCTGAATTTTTTGTGTCCTTTTAACAGAGGTCCAGTATAGTATATTTTGCAGCATATACCTCACATTCTGCTTCCATTACTTAATACTTCAGTAATTGTGAGATGTGAGGGGATGACAACCTCTGTGGATATAAGTTGCATCACCTACAAAATGTTTTATTGGATTACATGATATCTAAGGTCCTTTTCAACTCTAAATGCATGGTATCCGATCATCTTTTGGTATCTTTGAACTGCTTTCTAAACCAACTTAAATGGATTTAGAAGGATTTTGCAGGTATTCCCTTTGGCTTATTTTGGGCCCAAAGGTTTCTGTTTCAAGCCATGGAGTCCAGATTGTCAGTTTCACAAAGTAGGCAGTTCTGAAAACTCTGACGCTCAGCAAATGGTAACTGCTAATAATTTGATTCTTCTCTACCTAACACTTGGGAGTTCCAGCTGGGCCTGGAAGCATAAGTGTGAAAATACAGGCACAAAGCTGAGTATATGGAGGTATTTCTGGATGGGCCTGAAAGCCAAAGAACTGCAAAATCCTGTGAAGAAAGCCTGTTGTCTTGCTATTTCCAGCTCAATTTAGCAGCCTGAGGATGTTCAGAGGAGCGTTTCATTAGCATCCTATCATTCCGTGTTCCCCAACATTGGTGAGGAGGCAGGAAATAAATGTGAAAACTGGGTTGTTGTGCTGCAATCATGTCCAACACAACTTATGTTGCAAAAGAAGAATCTAAGGGAAAGGTCTAAAGACACCTGCATAGAGCAAGATAGGCTAAATTTCCTTGAGGTACTAACAATAACAGTAAGTAACTTTTATTAACCACCTATTATTAAGTGCTTTACAAATATTATCTCATTTGATCCTCACAATATCCCTAGAAGGTGGTGTTC
Source organism: Sminthopsis crassicaudata (assembly GCF_048593235.1). Taxonomy (NCBI): domain Eukaryota; kingdom Metazoa; phylum Chordata; class Mammalia; order Dasyuromorphia; family Dasyuridae; genus Sminthopsis; species Sminthopsis crassicaudata. The sequence continues at coordinate 90,301,919 of NC_133617.1, forward strand.
TTATTATCCCTGTTTTATAGGAAAGGAAACTGAGTCAAACAGAAGTGAATTAATTTTCCTATTGTCAAATAGATTGTAAGTGACTAAAGCTTGGTTTAATTTAAGGACTCCTGATTCCAGGTAGTTTTTAAGTTAAAGCTTATTGTTTTTGAAAGAGTTCTGGATATGGCATCAAGAGTTATATATTTACATTGTAGTTACTAGAGGTAACTAGGAAGAGCCTTGAATAGAATTGAAGAGCAGAATCCAAATCCAGTCTCAGATATTTACTAGTTATATGATTTTAGGCAAAACACTTAACCTTTGTTTGAGTCAATTATTCATCTATAAATAGAGATAATAATAGCACCCATCTCCTAATGCTATTTTGAGTATTTAATGAGAAAATTATTGTAAAATGCTTAGCAGTCTGCTATAGAGTAAGCATAATACATATATGTTACCTATTATCATTCCTAGCTGTATCGTTATCAGAAATCACTCCATCCCCGAGTCTTGCTTTCCTTATTTGCATACATGTGTGTATATCATTTGTATAATATGTTGATTTAATACATTCATATGCATACATGTGTATATTTTTATTTAAGTTCATGTTTATTTTCACATACTCTCATTCATAATATTATTTAGATAATAAAGAGATTATGTGTATATGTGTGTATACATACATACATACATATATATATATATTTTTTTTTTAATTACTCTGACCCTGTGACTTCATTCTAAGAGTACTGTAAGTGGGAGGATATTTCCTAGTAAGGAAACCCTATCTCTCATTGCTTATTGGTACTTGCTTTATACCCTATAGTCTCAGAGGGTTGCCTGGTATTTGCCTCTAGTCACATAGCCAAAAGGTATCACAGGAGGGACTTGAATGCAATCTTCCTTATTATAAGGCTACCTTCCTATTTACTATTCAATAAGACTTTTTCATTTGTCTGATGAAGAACAAGAACAAGAATAACATAAAGAACAAGAACAACCAGAAGAATAGAGCATATGTGCTCCCTATGTTGCAAGGTTCTGGTGGTACTTTCTAAGCTTTAAAGAAAATTGAACTTTATAGAAGGAATACATAGTATTATTACTATATTATTCTATCCAAAATATTTTGATTGTCCTACCAATGCTATGTTAATTTTTTTTTTTTGTGTGTGTGTGTGTGTGTGTGTGTTTGTGTGTTTTAGTTATTTTAAGTCATGTTTTACTCTCTGACTCCATTTAAGGTTTTCTTGGCAAAGTTATTGGAGTGCTTTATCATTCTTTCTCCAGTTTATTTTACAGATGAGAAAACTGAGGCAAACAGCATTAAGCAGCTTGCCAAGGTCATATAACTGGTAAGTGTCTGAGGCCACATTTGAACATGAGGCTTCCTGACTCTAGGTCCAGTACTTTCTCCACTGTGTTAACTTTTTTAGATCTCTATAGATCAAATGCTGCTGTGGAGTGGAGGACAATTACAAGTAGCTTCAGTACTAACAAAGCATCTGGGACAAAGCCAAAGGGAAGTTTATCTGGGAGTACGTCTGTTGACAAAATGAAATTCTGATTCCGGAAAGATCAGCACAGGAATCTGAAATGTAACATTTATGAACCTCACGGTAGGCTGCATGAGGTCAAATAGAAGATGGAAAGATAAAATTTCATCTTGGAAGTCAGTGAATTTAAGTGAATGGGAATGAGTGAATTTAATTCAAATATTCATATAACCATTATAGGCAAGAAAAACACTACTGGGTTATAATCTCAAAAAAGACAGAACGTTTAATAAATACATTATCATGGTTATTAGTAATATTAAACTCTTTCTTATACAGTTCACAGTAAACCACTCAATATCACAGTATCTATGCTCTAAACACTGAAGTTGCCAAGAAGGGCAAAGTTGACCAGTTCTTTGAAGCTACAAAATCTTTTAGAAATAATTAAAAAAAGATGTCCTATTCATTGTATGGGATCGGAATGCAAAAGGAGAAAATCAAAAGATAATCAGAATAATAGGCAAGATTGTTTAGGAGAACAAAATGAAGCAGGGCAGAAACTAATAGTCAGGATTACTCACTGGTTATAGCAAAGATTCTTCCAAAAACCCAAAAAGCAATTCTAAACATGAACATCACCAGATGGTTAATAAAGAAATCAGACTGATTATGTACTTCACAACTAAAGGTGGAGATCTATACAATTAGCTAAAACAAGACCTGGAGCCAACTGTGGCTTAGATCAGAAGCTTCTTATTTAAAATGTTAGATTTAAATTGTAGATAGTAGTGGAAATCATAGTCTATGGATATGACCGATATTTTTCAAGCCAGTGGCCACCGGTGAGTTTTCCAAATTTGCTGGCATATTGAGTGCAGAACTTTACAATATCATCTCTAGTATTTTAAAGAGTTACACTAGAATGTTAAGTATAAGTCATAAATAGATTTAATGAATTAGATTTGGTAGATAGAATGCCTGGAGAACTGTGGACAGAGGCTCATAATATATATAGGAGGCAATAATGAAAAGAAAATTTTAAATTAATTTTATAATTATAACATTTTTGAAGTACATATGCATAGGTAATTTTTTTTTACATTATCCCTTGTACTCTCTTCTGTTCCGAATTTTTCCCCTCCTTCCCTCCACACTCCCCTAGATGGCAGGCATTCCCATACATATTAAATATGTTAAATATATATCCCTAGATAAAATATATATGTGCAGAACCGAATTTTGTTGTTTTGTTGTTGTTGCAAAGGAAGAATTGGATTTGGGAAAGATAAAAATAACCTGGGAAGAAAAACAAAAAAATGCAAATAGTTTACACTCATTTCCCAGTGTTCCTTCTCTGGGTGTAGCTGATTCTGTCCATCAGTGATCATTTGGAATTGGATTAGCTCTTCTCTTTGTTGAAAATATCCACTTCCATCAGAATACATCCTCATACAGTATTGTTGTTGAAGTATATAATGATCTCCTAGTTCTGCTCGTATCACTCAGCATCAGTTGATGTAAGTCTCTCCAAGCCTCTCTGTATTCCTCCTGCTGGTCATTTCTTAAAGAACAATAATATTCCATAACATTTATATACCATACTTTACCCAACCATTCTCCAATTGATGGATGTCCATTCATCTTCCAGTTTCTAGCTACTATGAAAAGAGCTGCTACAAACATTTTGGAACATACAGGTCCCTTTCCCTTCTTTAGTATTTCCTTGGGATATAAACCCAGTAGTAGCACTGCTGGGTCAAAGGGTATGCACATGTTGATAACTTTGGGGGCATAATTCCAGATTGCTCTCCAAAATGTCCAGATTCTTTCACAACTCCACCAACAATGTATCAGTGTCCCAGTTTTCCCACATCCACTCCAACATTCATCATTATTTGTTCCTGTCATCTTAGCCAATCTGACAGGTATGTAGTGATATCTCAGAGTTGTCTTAATTTGCATTTTTCTGATCAATAGTGATTTGGAACACTCTTTCATATGAGTAGATATAGTTTCAATTTCATTATCTGAAAATTGTCTGTTCATATCCTTTGACCATTTATCAATTGGAGAATGGTTTGATTTCTTATAAATTAGGGTCAGTTCTCTATATATTTTGGAAATGAGGCCTTTATCAGAACCTTTAACTGTAAAAATGTTTTCCCAATTTGTTACTTCCCTTCTAATCTTGTTTGCATTTGTTTTGTTTGTACAAAAGCATTTTAATTTGATATAATCAAAATTTTCTATTTTGTGATCAATAATGATCTCTAGTTCTCCTTTGGTCACAAATTCCTTCCTCCTCCACAAGTCTGAGAGGTAGACTATCCTCTGTTCCTCTAATCTATTTATGATCTCGTTCTTTATGCCTAAATCTTGGACCCATTTTGATCTTATCTTAGTATGTGGTTTTAAATGTGGGTCATGCCTAGTTTCTGCCATACTAAATTCCAGTTTTCACTGTAGTTTTTGTCAAATAATGAATTCTTATCCCAAAAGTTGGGATCTTTGGGTTTGTCAAACACTAGATTGCTATATTTATTCAAAATTTTCAAAAGGAAAAAAAAAGATCAATAAATCAAAATTGTTGTCTGAAGAGGCTTTACAAATAGTAGAAGAAGAAAATTGAAAAGAAAAGGAGAAAGGGAAAGATATACCCAACTTAATGCAGAATTCCAGAGACTCTCAAGGAGAGAGAAGAAGTTTTTCTTTGATGAAAAATGAAAAAATAGAAAAAATAATAAAATGGAAAAAACAATTAGAAATATCAAGGTCAACTTTTATGTGAAAATGAACATGATAAAATTCTAAATGGTAGACACTTCACAGAAGCAGAAGAGATTAAGAAAACATGGCACTAATTCACAAAAGAACTCTATAAGAAAGAGCTTAACATTATCAATAACCATGATAAGTGTTTTTTTTATTAATAATTTTTATTATATATATATATATTTATAATATTATCCCTTGTATTCATTTTTCCAAATTATCCTCCCCTCCCTCTATTCCCTCCCCCCGATGACAGGCAATCCCATACATTTTACATGTGTTACAATATAGCCTAGATACAATACATGTGTGTGAATATCATTTTCTTGTTGCACAATAAGCATTAGAATCTGAAGGTACATGCAACCTGGGCAGACAGATATTAGTGGTAACAATTTACATTCACTTCCCTGTGTTACTTCTCTGGGTGTAGCTACCTCTGTCCATCATTGATCAACTGGAAGTGAGTTGGATCTTCTTTATGTTGAAGATTGCCACTTCCATCAGAATACATCCTCATACAGTATTGTTGTTGAAGTGTACAGTGATCTTCTGGTTCTGCTCATTTCACTCAGCATCAGTTGATTTAAGTCTCTCCAGGCCTCTCTGTACTCCTCCTGCTGGTCATTTCTTACAGAGCAATAATATTCCATAACCTTCATATACCATAATTTACCCAACCATTCTCCAACTGATGGACATCCATTCATCTTCCAGTTTCTAGCTACAACAAAAAGAGCTGCCACAAACATTTTGGAACATACAGGTCCCTTTCCACTCTTTAGTATTTCTTTGGGATATAAGCCCAGTAGTAGCACTGCTGGGTCAAAGGGTATGCACAGTTTGATAGATTTTTGGGCATAATTCCAGATTGCTCTCCAGAATGGCTGGATTCTTTCGCAACTCCACCAGCAATGTATTAGTGTTCCAGTTTTCCCACATCCCCTCCAACATTCATTATTATTTGTTCCTGTCATCTTAGCCAATCTGACAGGTGTGTAGTGGTATCTCAGAGTTGTCTTAATTTGCATTTCTCTGATCAGTAGTGATTTGGAACACTCTTACATGTGAGTGGAAATAGTTTCAATTTCTTCATCTGAGAATTGTCTGTTCATATCCTTTGACCATTTATCAATTGGAGAATGGTTCGGTTTCTTATAAATTAGGATCAGTTCTCTATATATTTTGGAAATGAGACCTTTGTCAGAACCTTTGTTTTTAAAAATATTTTCCCAATTTGTTACTTCCCTTCTAATCTTGTTTGCATTAATATTGTTTGTACAGAAACTTTTTAGTTTGATGTAATCAAAATCTTCTATTTTGTGATCAATAATGATCTCTAGTTCTCCTCTGGTCATAAATTTCTTCCTCCTCCACAGGTCTGAGAGGTAGATTATCCTCTGTTCCTCTGATTTATTTATTATCTCCCTCTTTATGCCTAAATCATGGACCCATTTTGATCTTATCTTGGTATATGGTGTTAAGTGTGGGTCCATAACTAATTTCTGCCATATTAATTTCCAGTTTTCCCAACAGATTTTTCCGAATAATGAATTTTTATTGGTATCTTTGGGTTTGTCAAAGATTAGATTGCTATAGATGTACCCTTTTTTGTCCTTTGTATCTAATCTGTTCCACTGATCTACCGTTCTATTTCTTAGCCAATACCAAATGGTTTTGGTGACTGCTGCTATGTAATATAGCTTTAGATCAGGTACACTTAGACCACCTTCCTCTGAGTTTTTTTTTTTTTTTTCATTAGTTCCCTTGCAATTCTCGATCTTTTATTCTTCCATATGAATTTTATTGTTATTTTTTCTAGGTCATTGAAATAGTTTCTTGGGAGTCTGATTGGTATAGCACTAAATAAATAGATTAGTTTGGGGAGTATTGTCATCTTTTTTATATTCGCTCGGCCTATCCAAGAGAATTGAATGTCTTTCCAATTATTTAAATCTGACTTTATTTTTGTGGCAAGTGTTTTGTAATTTTTCTCATATAATTCCTGACTTTTCTTTGGTAGATGGATTCCCAAATACTTTATACTCTTAACATTTGTTTGGAATGGAATTTCTCTTTGTATCTCTTGCTGTTGCATTTTGTTAGTGATATATAAAAATGCTGAGGATTTATGTGGATTTATTTTGTGTCCTGCCACTTTGCTGAAATTTTGAATTATTTCTAGTAGCTTTTTAGCAGAGTCTTTGGGGTTCTCTAAGTATACCATCATGACATCTGCAAAGAGTGATAGTTTGATTTCCTCATTTCCTACTCTAATTCCTTGAATCTCTTTCTCAGCTCTTATTGCTGAGGCTAGCGTTTCTAGTACTATATTGAATAGTAATGGTGATAGTGGGCAACCTTGTTTCACTCCTGATCTTACTGGGAAAGGTTGTAGTTTATTTCTATTGCATATTATGCTTACTGACGGTCTTAAATATATGCTTCTGATTATTCTAAGGAATAGTCCATTTATTCCTATACTCTCAAGAGTTTTTAGTAGGAATGGATGTTGGATTTTGTCAAATGCTTTTTCTGCATCTATTGAGATGATCATATGGTTCTTATTAATTTTATTATTAATATGGTCAATTATATTAATAGTTTTCCTAATATTAAACCAGCCCTGCATTCCTGGAATAAATCCTACTTGAACATAGTGTATTATCCTGGAGATGATTTTCTGCAGTCTTTTTGCTAATATCTTATTTAAGATTTTAGCATCAATATTCATCAAGGAAATTGGTCTATAATTTTCTTTCTCAGTTTTCAATCGACTTGGTTTAGGTATCAGTACCATGTCTGTGTCATAAAAGGAGTTTGGTAGGACTCCTTCATCCCCTATTTTTTCAAATAATTTATATAACATTGGGGCTAATTGTTCTTTAAATATTTGGTAGAATTCACATGTGAATCCATCTGGCCCTGGGGATTTTTTCCTGGGGAGTTGATTAATAGCTTGTTCTATTTCTTTTTCTGAAATGGGACTATTTAAGCAATTTATCTCCTCCTCTGTTAATCTAGGGAGCCTATATTTTTGGAGGAAGTCATCCATTTCACTTAAGTTATCAAATTTATTGGCATAAAGTTGGGCAAAGTAACTCCTTTTTATTTCTCTAATTTCCTCTTCATTGGTGGAAAGATCCCCCTTTTCATTTGTAAGAGTAACAATTTGATTTTCCTCTTTCTTTTTTCTGATCAAATTTACCAAAGGTTTATCTATTTTATTGGCTTTTTCATAAAACCAAGTCTTGATTTTATTTATTAATTCAATAATTTTTTTATTTCAATATTATTGATTTCTCCTTTTAATTTTTGTATTTCAAGTTTAATTTTTGGTTGGGGGTTTATAATTTGGTCTTTTTCTAGCCTTTTAAGTTGTAAGCCCAATTCGTTAATCTTCTCTTTCTCTATTTTCTTCAAATAAGCCTCTAAAGATATAAAATTTCCCCTTATTACTGCTTTAGCTGCATCCCAAAGATTTTGGTATGATGTCTCATCATTTTCATTATCTTGGGTGAAATTATTAATTGTTTCTATAATTTGCTCTTTCACCCAGTCATTCTTTAAGATGAGATTATTCAGTTTCCAATTACTTTTTGGTCTATTTACCCCTAACTTTTTACTGAATGTAGCTTTTATTGCATTGTGATCTGAGAAGAAGGCATTTATTATTTCTGCCTTCCTACATTTAATTTTGAGATCTTTATGTCCTAATATATGGTCTATTTTTGTATAGGATCCATGAACTGCTGAGAAGAAAGTATATTCCTTTCTATTGCCATTCAGTTTTCTCCAAAGGTCTATCATACCTAGTTTTTCTAATGTTCTATTTACTTTTTAAATTTATTTCTTGTTTGTTTTGTGGTTTGATTTGTCTAAATCTGAGAGTGCAAGGTTGAGATCTCCCACTATTATAGTTTTACTCTCTATTTCTTCTTGCAACTCTCTTAACTTTTCCTTTAGAAAGTTAGATGCTATACCACTTGGTGCATATATGTTTAGTATTGATATGGCTTCATTATTTATGCTACCTTTCAGCAGGATATAGTTTCATGATAAGTGTTTACTGATCTAGAGCCAAACATCCTGGAGAATGAAGTCAAGTGGGCTTTAGCAATCATTTCTGATAATAAAGCTAGTGGATGTGTTGGAATTCCAGCTGAGCTCTTTAAAATTTTTAAAAGATGATTATGAAGAGTACTACACTCAATGTGCCATCAAACTTGGAAATCTGAAAAGTGGGCAGTTGATTAGAAAATAGCAACATGTGTCCCAAACTTAAAGAAGGGCAATGCAGAAGAATTACATTGATGTCACATGCCACCAAAGTTATGTGTAAGATTCTGCAAGGTAGACTTACTATTATATGAACCAATAATTACCAGAAGTGAAGCCTGATTTCCAAAAGGTCTGAGAAACTAGGAACCAAATGTCTAACATTCAGTGGATTATGGAGAAAGCAAAGGAATTACAGGAAAAAAAAAATATATATATATATATATGTGTGTGTATATATATATATACCTATATATATATGTGTGTGTGTGTGTGTGTATAGATAGATAGATAGATAGATATATGTACATATATATATGTATTTCTGCTCCTTTGTCTATATTAAAGCTTTTGACTCTGTGAATAAAAACAAAAATGTGGCAAATTCTCAAATGGAGGGGGATATCAAATCATCTTATATGTCTTTTGTGGAACCTGTATGAAGGTCAATAAGAAATAGACCAGACCATGGAAAAACTAATTGGTTCAAGATTAGAAAAGGTATATGAAAAACTGTACATTGTCACCTTATTTATTTAATATATATGCAGAGTACATCATGTGAAATATCAAGATAGATGAATCAAAGGTTAGAATTAAGGTTTCTGGGAGAAATGTCAACAATTTCACATATGCAGATGATACCAGTCTGATGGCAGAAAGTAAAGAAGAATTAAGAAGCCTCTTGATGAGAGTGAAAAAGAAAAATATAAAATTTGGCTCAAAGCATAATAAAAAGAGTCTAAGATCTTAGAAATTAATCCCATTTCTTCCTGAAAAACAGAGAGAAAAGAAATAGAATCAGTGTCAAATGTTATATTCTTGGGCTCAGAGATCACTGTAAACAGTGACTGTAGCTATGAAATTTTAAAAAATCTCCTTATAAGAAAAACTATGGCGAATCTGGACAGTATATTAAAAACAAAAGAAATCACTTTGTGGACAAAGAACATGTAAGTGTGTGTGTGTGTGTGTGTGTGTGTGTGTGTGTGTGTGTGTGTGTGTGTTTGTGTGTATGTGTAGAGGGCCACAGACAGTGGGGGAACTCTGGATGAAGTATAAGATCCTTCAGCCCAGAGGGAACCTGCTAACAATGTCTGGTTTGGCTCCCTATCTCCCCTAAGGGCTCTCAGCCTCCTGGAGAAGTCAGGGGGTGATGACAGCCTGTGTTGTAATTAAAGCAAAGTGATACCAGGTGACAAACAGTCATCTACACACAATAGCAAGTAGTTTATGTGGTCATCCATGAATATGCACAGTGTTGCTATGGTATATAAGGATGTTAGGGGTATATAAGGCTGAGAGAATTTGGAATAAATGGACTCCTTGTTTGACCTTGTTTGACATGATTCCTGACTTTTCACTCCTCTTCTAAGACCAAGAACTCGGGGCTGGTATGAGATCCTCCAGAGAGCTAGTCCAGACAAAACATTTATGAGAGTTGGGTTTATGATTTTCCTTATACCAAAATAGGGTACCACCAAATTATTGCTTTCTATTATCAATAGAGAAAACCTTTGAGAATCTCTTAAACAGCAAAGAGATCAAATCAGTCACTACTTAAAGAAATTAATTTAGACTGTTTGCTTTAAGGTCAAAAAAAAAAAAAAAGAAAGATTGACAACAAAAAGAAAAGATCATGGCATAAGATGAGATAGATGGATAGATAGTGTCATGAAAACAATGAACATGAAGTTGGAGAGACTTTGAAGATAGAAGTTCAAAAGGCTTGGCATTCTGGGGTCCATGGGATCAAAACCAGTCAGACAGGACTGAAGGACTGAATTACTACAACCCCAATCTCCACTTTTATCCTTCAATTCCAGATCAATAGGCATTTTATAGTGGAGACAAAGAATCATATTATTAGGCTGAAAAGATTTTCTTTGTACAATAACTACCCATTGCCACAACTGTAACCTCTCAAAGTTAAAGAACAATTCTAAAACATATTAATTTACATTGTGGTATTTCCAAGGGCCAAAGCATCGGATTTAGTGAAAACAAATGAATAAATGAAATTCCATAACATTCAGTAGCATTTAATCATCTAGTCTACTGCATTGCTAAGTAATCAATGAAATTATGAAGTGGAGGAGGCACATTCAGTTGTTTTGGTACTTGTTGGAAAAAGGTAAGATGGTTGCATGAGATGTGAAGCTGCAGTCACACTTGAATAAAGCAAAAAGTGTGTAAGGACAAAGAGGCATAGAAAGTATAGAGAGGCATAGTGAAAAGGGCAACAGAGACTGACAGAATTGGGTCAGGGAAAAGGGTGGGAGGTATTTGGGGGAAGAGGATGGATAGGGAGAGAGACACGGAGAATCCTTCTTGGAACTGTGTATAGGAAATGGGAGCTTTCTGCAGCATAGCTCCAGTTGGTGATACATGAATACTTGTGGGGACAGGAGTTTGAGGTTTCATTTTTATAGTTTTCAGGGAGTGAACTAAATCTTACTGGGCACCCTTAGGGCTAGTTCATTGATATATCCCAATAATTTCAAAGTTGTCAGTAAAATGTTAACGTTAACATATCTGTATTACCTCAAAATTATCAGTAATATTGGACTTACTGCTGATGTCTGGAGTTTATCTGAAGTTTATATGTGAGAAGACCAAAATGCACTGACAACAAAAGCTAGATGGCTTCTCCTGATTTAGCACATATTATAAGGATGTGAGTTTTAGTTAATTTATGATATAGTTTGAAAATCAAGCTATTTTGATCTTTCTGATGGTCTGTACATGATGCTAGGTCTTTTTTAAATCTTATTTCCTACACTCATTATAAGTTGGAGGCAGGGACTGGCCAGGGGATCCAGGGGATCCAGAGAAAAATACAATTTTAACACAGCAAATCTAAAAATCAAGCTCACAAAATCCCTCTTGCCCCTTATCTTATGGGAAGCTTTCCTTTCCAGATTGAGTTTCCCTATTGTAGTATTAATAAATATCTCCTTCTTCTTGATCTTATATACATGTATATAATTTTTCCACTTTTTTTTTTCATTTCTGGACTTTAGGCTGATTAGCTATCTATTACTTACTATTCATATATTTGTTGATCTCACCCAGGAATTACCTCTCTAAGCTACTTTAGGCAAGTTAATTCTATCTTATTTCATTTTTTTTCAAATGTACAATGGTTGTTTGTCTTCAGTCTTTGTTATGAGAACTAGATCTGATCATTTTGATGAAATAGAAAAAAAAAGATTAGGCATAATAATTAATGTTATAGTGTCAAACTCTGTTTCTTTCCATTTCCTTTCTCTCAGTCCCCTTCTGCAAAACTAATTTCCCCACAATGAGTAACCAGGATAAGAAAGTGTAGCCCATATACTTTTCAGTGGGTAATTCCAATACCGCATTTACTTCTCTATTGGAGTTACAAGGCAGGTCACTACTGCACATCGATTGTTTTCTCCTCTGAAATAGATGGTTTTGTTTAGTCCTGAAAAAGTGAACCATTTTTCTGACACTAGTCACTTGTTTAATAGTCCCAGAATAATCTATATTTCATTAAAATGATGACTTATCATGCCTTACTCTTTTTGGTCTTCCCCACTATTGATTTAAGGCAGTTAGGCACTTGAATAGCATATAATAACTTGGTCCAGCCAGCAACTCCATGTTATAAAGCCATCCCTCATTAGTATTTCAAATATTTTAGGGATGCTGTGGATTTGTTTTGTCTGAAAAGATCCTTCCTCCATCTCCTAAAAAAAGGCTTTTGCCAAAATAGATTCACTACTTACCCCTCCCCCACCATTTTTTTTTTACAAGCTGCATAAAACATTTAGATAAGTAGAGGCTACCAAGATCAATATTCATAGCATGATTTATAGGTGCAGGAAGTATTCCACTAAATCCTCCCCATAAATCTGGTGCTGTAAAGTATTTAGTATAGTCATCCATCTCCTAGATATTTTAAACAGAGCATTAATGGTCCCGGCTAGTAGAGTGGCTGTGAATCACCTGCGAGCACTGTAGGTAGTTAGACACTTTATTAGCCCAAATGACTCAAGTTCAGCTCCGCAGTTTACACCCCCCACCTCCACCCCCACCCCCTTTTAATTCTACATCAGTAACTCCTTATAGTCCTTATTTCCATTTTTAGTCCCTGTTGTGTATCCCACCTAGAAGAAGCAGGGCTCGCCTACATTATTATGGCAGATAAACTAACAAAGGAATCAACACAGTTGTGTAGAAAGCATGTTGGGCTCGGTTTTAAAACCTGGATTGTAACTAGCCAAGAGGCAAAGAACCCCTGGGACCAGGCAGGCATCCAATGGTACAGTTCTGATCAGCAAGCATAAACCAGACTCCAGGTAGGCAGGTGCTCAGCATACAGGATGTCTGGAGACCTGATGCAGGGAAACCACCTCTACTCCATTAGGCTTTGACAATGTCCTGGCACAGAGACTTTGTACAAATCATATACCCCTTTTTGTTGCTTATTTCCTTCATCTTTAAAAATGGATGTTTAAGGATTTGGGCAATTCTAACTTCTATAGAATGTGATTTAAAGAGCATATTGGTGTCCCCTGACAAGGAAATGACAGGAAAATAAACTTGGAGACAGAGAAGGATCTTAGGAAAACATCTAATCTATTTTTTTTAATTTTATAATCATAAAAAAATTTTGACAGTATATATGCATGAGTATTTTTTAATAACATTATCCCTTGTATTCATTTTTCCAAATTTTCCCCTCCTTCCCTCTACTCCCTCCCCCCGATGACAGGCAATCCCATACATTTTACATGTGTTACAGTATAACCTAGATACAATATATGTATGTAAATACCATTTTCTTGTTGCACATTAATTATTACCTTCCAAAGGTATAAGTAACCTGGGTAGATAGACAGTAGTGCTAACAATTTACATTCACTTCCCAGTGTTCCTTCTCTGGGTGTAGTTATTTCTGTCCATCACTGATCAACTGGAAGTGAGTTGGATCTTCTTTATGTTGAAGATTTCCACTTCCATCAGAATACATCTTCATACAACATTGAAGCAGCAATCTTCTAGTTCTATTCATTTCACTCAGCATCAGTTGATGTAAGTCTCTCCAAGCCTCTCTGTATTCCTCCTGCTGGTCATTTCTTACAGAGCAATAATATTCCATAACCTTCATATACCATAATTTACCCAACCATTCTTCCAGTTTCTAGCCACTAAGAAAAGAGCTGCCACAAACATTCTTGCACATACAGGTCCCTTTCCCCTCTTTAGTATTTCCTTAAGATATAAGCACTGCTGGGTCAAAGGGTATGCACAGTTTGATAACTTTTTGGGCATAATTCCTGATTGCTCTCCAGAATGGCTGGATGCTTTCACAACTCCACCAACAATGTATCAGTGTCCCAGTTTTACCACATCTCCTCTAACATTCATCATTATTTGTTCCTGTCATTTTAGCCAATCTGACAGGTGTATAGTGGTATCTCAGAGTTGTCTTAATTTGCATTTCCCTGATCAGTAGTGATTTGGAACACTCTTTCATATGAGTGGATATAGTTTCAATTTCATCATCTGAGAATTGTCTGTTCATATCCTTTGACCATTTATCAATTGGAGAATAGTTTGATTTCTTATAAATTAGGGTCAGTTCTCTATATATTTTGGAAATGAGACCTTTATCAGAACCTTTAACTGTAAAAATATTTTCTCAATTTGTTACTTCCCTTCTAATCTTGTTTGCATTAGTATTGTTTGTACAGAAACTTCTTAGTTTGATGTAATCAAAATCTTCTATTTTGTGATCAATAATGATCTCTAGTTCTCCTCTGGTCATAAATTCCTTCCTCCTCCACAGGTCTGAGAGGTAGACTATCCTCTGTTCCTCTAATCTATTTATGATCTCATTCTTTATGCCTAAATCATGGACCCATTTTGATTTTATCTTGGTATATGGTGTTAAGTGTGGATCCATATCTAATTTCTGCCATACTAATTTCCAGTTTTCCCAACAGTTTTTTCCGAATTTGTCAAAGACTAGATTGCTATAGATGTACCTTTTTTTATCCTTTGGTATCTAATCTGTTCCACTGATCTACCGGTCTATTTCTTAGCCAATACCAAATGGTTTTGGTGACTGCTGCTATATAATATAGCTTTAGATCAGGTACACTTAGACCACCTTCCTCTGAGTTTTTTTTTTTATTAGTTCCCTTGAAATTATCGACTTTTTATTCTTACACATGAATTTTGTTATTTTTTCTAGGTCTGATTGGTATAGCACTAAAAAAATAGAATAGTTTGGGGAACATTGTCATCTTTATTATATTCGCTCGGCCTATCCAAGAGCACTGAATGTCTTTCCAATTATTTAAATCTGACTTTATTTTTGTGGCCAGTGGAAACCATCTAATCTAATCTCTTAATTAAAAAAGGGTCCAATTTATCCAGCCTGAGATCTCTGAATCCAAATCCAGCACAGTAACAGGAGAAACCACTTCAGTTTGATACCTTCAAAGGCATTGTTTCCTCTTTTTAGACTAAGATTTTGGGAAGGTACCATAAGCCAACACTCTCTACTGGGTAGAGAAAAGTAAGATGGATGAGCCAGTGTGAGATTACTTTGAACAAAAAGAGAATGAGGCAAGATGTTGATGGAAATGACACGTTTGTGAGCCAGAAAAGCTATTAGAAAGGTCATTATTAGAGTTTTGAATGTTAAAACTGGAAAGAGATCTTACAATAGAATTTCAGAAGTAATGATTGCTTTATTATAAAACACATCAATATAAACATTATTACTACCATCGCCACTGAAATAACTTGACTCATGCTGAATTTGGACGTTTCAAGCAATGGAGCAAAGTGGTTGGAATATTTGCCTCATGAGAAGATATGAATTCAGATCCCTGTTTTGGCATGTATTAGCTTTATAACAAATCAGCAAAATACTTAATCTACTAGTAAAACAGATAATTCTCTAAAGCTATAAAAGTTATGGAGGAACTTCTGATGTACGTGGAAGCAATCCCCATAATAGGTGGGTTCCTACACCAATCAATTTATCATTCTACACAAATGTTTTTGTCTACCTCATAACCTACCTCAGATTATAAGGTGCATAATACAGTTGTTTCTATTTATGTTGCACAGATGTATAAACCAAAGCTCAGAGAAATAAAATGTTCAAAGTTGCAAAGATGGAATTTAACTTAGATTTATTTCCTCCATGCTCAGTACTGTTTCCATCACAATGGGCTGCTGAGATCATAGAGTTTAGAATTCCAGAGTTGCAAGACTGACATATATCCATAAATTAAAAGTAACCTAATTTATAGAACCTATTTCACAGGCCTGTTGTAAACATGTGATGAAATTGTATATATGAAACAATTTGCAAACCTTATTTTTATCCGTATAAATATCAGCATATCAGCAATTTTTTATTTCTTTAATCATTTGGTATGGAGCTCTATAAATGGTTAGAGACTTAATATATATTTTATTCAATGAACTAATGAACTATATAATATAACATATTTTCAAATGTAAATCATGTCCAAGAATCTTTAGATAAGCATTTGTTAGTGTCTTTGCTAGAAAAGAGTGGCATTTATAACAATTCTTTCCACCATAGATATTAATGATTTTGATGTCCTTGGTGCTGACACTAATTGGGTTAGAAATATTTGTTTCCAACTGTTCTCACTTTACATTTGATGAAACACATTGAACCAACACATTGGCTGTGTTTTCCAGGTTATTAATTCAAGGATCCATCTGTTCAGATTGAGGTTCTAAAGACACCTTTGCTAAAGCCAGGTAGACTGCCCTCTTAAACCTTTTAAAATAAATATCATCATATAACATCACCAGTGGATCTGCTAATTACAGCCCAGGAAAGAAGAAGCTGCAAAAGGAAGATTAGTGTTTACAGTCCTTCATCCTCACCTTGGTACCTCATCTACACCATGAATCTGGGATAACAATAAATTAGAGCCCAGTCACTACAGAAAACAGGTTCAGTTTCCTCTGGTCCTGGGCTCCAAAAAGAAGAACAGTACAAGGAAGTATATTTTAGTACAACATGAGGATAAACTTCCGAATAACTGCAGAATCCCAGAATCTCAGAGTTGGAAAAGGACTTGACATCTTCCCTCTCAAGTGTTTTGCTGAAGTCTTCGGAAGATTCCAAGTCAAGAGAGCCTATTATCTCCCACACACAGCCCATTTCATTCAGTTATTATATTTTTCCCCTATGGAACACTTAAATTTGAGTCCCTGTAAAGATATCACATCTTCATTTTAACATTCTCTGCCAGGAGGTGTCAGGTGATGTAATTATACCTTCATCACAGAAAAGGCTTTACTGAATCCCACCTCCTATATTCAGCAGGAAGCTGGCTGGCTGTAACCATCATTGCCAGCAGGACTTCAGGGTGACATCTCATAGGATTGTCTTTCTCTATTGAAACTGTAACATTAATCAATTAGGATTAATATCTAATCTTTCCTTCCAGCTCAATACCTATAGCCATTATCTGGGGAAGAAACTATATTATAGGAAAGGAAACTTAAAAATCTAGAGCATTCTGACAGTTAGAAGGTGGAATCTGCCAGACAAGTCAAATCCTCAGCCTGAATCACTTTACATATAATCTATTTTCATACTCCAAAGGAGATAATCCAAGACCCAGAACCTAAAAACTTTGGGAATAGAATGTCCCTGAGACTATGTACCTTACTTTCAGTCTAATTCACACAACCATCATCTGAGGAAACAATTTCTCTGGAGAATAGATCAGCCATTCCAACCAATCTACTTACATCTTTTTTCCCCCTAAGGCAACTGGAGTTAAGTGACTTGCCCAGGATCACACAGCTAGGAAGTGTTAAGTGTCTGAAACCAGAATTAAACTCAGATCCTCCTGACTTAAAGTTGGTGCTCTATCCACTGTGCCATGTACATAACTTCCCCCATCTTGCTGAAATATCTAGATACCCTCAGGTATTTCAAGGGAGAAAGAAGGGAACGTTTATCAGAGACATTAAGCAGTTCTCCCAACTAACACCTCCACTCAGACACTAATGGAGATAGTCTGGAACTTGGAAACCAGGAGTTTTAGAGTAGCAGTGCTCTTTAGACAATTAGCTTATCTTTATCCTGGGTCTTGCAGTTATCCATAGAAGGAAAAATCACAATGTAAAGGGGATCCAACAAACAACTATTCTCCAAGTGCCACAATAGCTGGGAATAACAGACCCAATGCCCCTAGACCATCAGTCCTTGCTACAAAATTCCTCAGCAATGTCAAGTGATTCATCATTAGAAACTGATGTGATTTTTTCCCAGTGGAAATTACGTTTCAAATTATGCAATGTTTTGTATCCCAAGGATCACGGGATTTTTCTATCTGACAGAGAGCTGAAATTTTGTTCATGTCATCTTTCTCATCACAACATGAATTCCTTAAGATCAGGAATTGTTTTAACTTTCTCTTTGCATTCTCAGGCTTAGTACAATACTTTGATCACAGTAAGAACTACATGTGTGTGTAAACATATATATGTGTATATGTATATATATATATATATATATATATATATATATATATATATATATATATATGTTCGTATATATACACACACAAATATTTTACATAAATTTATACATTTTCTACTGGTGAAATGGTGATTTTATTCCCAAATACCTTCAGTTCCTGTAGATCTTCTGATATCCACTTTATCTGTAGTTTCATTTTCTACAGACCTTCCAAATATTACCTGTAATGGGCCAGAACTTGAAACAAGGTGCTAAGTCACTGGAATTGATGGAGATAATGATTATGTACTTAGTACTTTTATTAGAGTTCACACTTTTAAGAGGGCATATTCAGAGCCAGGATTCAGTCCAGGAGATTCACAAGTCGGAGGACAGAAGCCCACAAGCCCACTCTCTCTCTTTTTTCTTAGAGAGTTCATCAATGACTTGTTCAAATTCTTTTTTTCTAAATTGGGACTATTTAAGTAATTTGTTTCCTCCACTGTTAATCTGGGAAATTGATGTTTTTGTAAATATTCATTCATTTTGTGTAGATTGTCAGATTTACTGACATACAATTGAGTAAAACAGCTGCTAAATATTGCTTTAATTTCTTTTACATTGATGGTAAGTTCAGCCTTTACATTTTTGATGCTGGTGACTTGTTTTTTTTTTTTTTTTTTCTCTTTCCTTTTTCTAATCAAATTAACCAAATGTTTATCTATTTTGTTTGTTCATAATACCGACACTCAGTGTTATTAATTAATTCAATAGTGGTTTTTTAGAATTCAGTATTTAATTAGGGTTTTTAATTTGTTCTTTTTCTAGCATTTTTAGTTGCATGCCCAATTCATTATGCTCCTCTTTTTCTATTTTATTGCTATCTCTATTTAGAGATAAAAAATGTCCCCTAAGAACTAGTTTGGCTGTGCCCCATAGATTTTGGTATGTTGTCTCATTATTGTCATTTCTTGGATGAAATTATTAATTATTTCTATGATTTGTTGTTTGACACACTCATTCTTTAGAAATTAGATTATTATTAATTAGTTCATAATTAATATTAATTATTTAATTTCCTATTGGGTTTTAGTCTATTTTCTCCTATGCTTTTGTTCAATATAATTTTTATTGCATTGTGGTCTGAAAAGAAAGCATTTACTATTTCTGTCTTTCTCCATTTGATTGTGTTTATGTTCTAACACACAGTCAGTTTTTGTGTAAATGCCATGTACATCCAAGAAAAGTGTATTCCCTTCTGTCTATTCAATTTTCCCTAAGTGTATATCATATCTAGGTTTTCCAGGATCCTATTAACCTCCCTATTTTCTTTCTTGTTTATTTTTGAGATAGATTTATCTGATTCTTAGAAAGGATGTTTGAGGTCCCCTAATAAACTAACAATAATAATAAACTAATGTGTTTTTGCTGTCTATTTCTTCTTGTAACTAGCTTAAAAATATATAATAATTTGTATGCTCTATCACTTGGTGCATATACATTTAATATCATTACTACTCACATTGTTTACAGTATCCTCTATCAAGATGCACTATCCTTCCTTATCTCTTTTAATTAGCTCCATTTTTACTTTTACTTTACTGAGGTTAGAATTGCTACCTCTGTTTTCTTTTTACTTTAGCTGATGCTTAATACATTCTATTCCAGCTTTTTACTTTTACTCTGTATATGTTGCTCTGTTTCAAATTTGTTTCTTGTAAACAACTTATTGTAAAATGTTGTTTTTAATCTACTCTGCTATTCATTTCCATTTTATGGGAGAGAACATTCCATTTACATTATGATTATCAGCTCTATATTTCCCTCTCTCCTATTTTCTCACCTGTATATACTTTTATTCTCTTTCTACCCTGTCCTTAGTAGTGTTTTTTACTCACCCTACTTACTACCTTACCTCCTATCACCCCTCTCCCTTCTCTTAATATTGTTTTTTAACTTTATCTTCTATCAACCCTTCCTTACTTCCTCCTCTTTATTTTACCCCTAGTGTTTCTGCCCTCCCTTCTAGCCATTCTCTCTCTTTTTTTCCTTTTCTCATCATTCTTTTTCATAGGGTTAGGTAAATCTCCATACCCAACTGAATAATTATGCTATTCTTTCTTTGAGCCAAAAGAGATGAGAACAAGCTTCAGATAATACTCATCCCCTCTCTTCTTTCCCTCTTTTCTAATAGGTCTTTTGTGCCTCACATGAGGAGTCATGTGATCTAATTTGTCCCATTATATCTTTCCTCTTTTTCCCCAGTACTATCTTTTTTCCAACCCTTTACTGTCTTCTTCCTTTGAAGTTATCACATCCATTCAGAATTCTCCATTCATGTGATGTTCCCCTCTATATGCCCAGTAATTGATACAGTTCTCAAGAGTAACAGATACCATTTTTCCATCTAGGGATGTAAACAGTTCAACCTTTAAATGACATATATTTCCCTTGTTTAGCTTTTTTATGCTACTCTTAAGTCCTGTGTTGGAAGATTAAATTTTCTGCTTAGTTCTGGTTTTTTCAATAGAAATGATTGAATTTTTTTTTTATTTCATTGAAGATCCCTCTCCTCCTCTGAATGATGATATGAGTATCATCTGAGGTCTTGCTTGGTTCTTAATTCTTGGTTGCAACCTCAGGTCCTTTGACTTCCAGAATATAGTATTTCAGGCCCTCTGATCGTTTATTGTACAAACTGCTAGATCCTTGGTAATCTTGACTGTTGTTTCTTTGATATTTGAATTTTTTTTGTCTGGTACCTTGCAATATTTTTTCCTTGAAATTGTAGTTTTCGAGATTTGCAACAATGTTCCTTGGGGTTTTCCTTGTGGGATCTATTTCCAAAGGTGATTGATAGGTTCTTTCAAGGACTATTTCTTCTATTGTATCTAGAATATTTGACAGTTTTCCTTAATAATCTCTTGAAAGAATGCTATCTAGATTCTTTTTTTAGTCATGGCCTTCAGGTAGACCAATAATTTTAAATTGTCTCTTCTAGATTTATTTTTCAGATTGGCTGTTTTTCCAATGAGGTTTTTTATATTTTCTTCCATTTTTTTCATTCTTTTTAGTTTGCATGACTGATTATTGATATTTTATAGTTTCATTAGTTTCCATTTTGCCATCATGATTTTTTAATGTGTAATTTTCTTTAGGATTTGTATCCCTTTTTCCATTTGGTTAATTTTACTTATGAATGTGTTTTTTCTTCTTCTATAGATTTTTTTTTTATTTGGCCAATTATATTTTTTAATGATTTGCTTTTCTTATTCAAGTTGTTGACTCTCTCTTGCATACCTCTCATTTCTTTTTTTTTTTCATTTTTCTACCTCTCTTATTTTCCATTAAAAGTCTTTTATGAGAATTTCTAAGAAGCCTCTTTGGGCTTGAGACAAATTCATATCACTCTTTGAGATTTCCTTTGTGGACATTTTCTCCTCATCTCAGTTGGTATCTTCCCTGTTACCATAGTAGCTTTCTATGGACAAAGTTCTTTTCTGTTTCTTGCTCATTTTTTTTTCCTTTTTTGTTTTTTTGGCATTTTCTCTTTGTTTACATTTATGGTCAAATTGTGCTGCTAGGCTAAAGGGGGTGCAATTCTAAGCTTCTTGTAAAGCACTGAGCCTTGATGTTGAATTCAGGGACCTCTTGTGTTTGTGGGGGGCAGCATTGCCTGCACTTTTCCAGAAACCTGATTTCCTAGAATTTGCCTCCTGATTTGGGACTGGAGACGGCCATAGTAGTTTACTCCACTACTGATGCATGACTGTGGGTCTCTCTTAGTTGGGGTTAAAATAGCCTTTTCCCTACAGTGAGAATGATCTTTCTCAAAAAATTTTCCTATCTTGAAGTGGAAAATTAATTTCTTTCTGTCAGATTCCATTCAGAGATTTGGTTTCATATGGTTTTTGAGCCAGTTTCCAGGCTTCACTCCACCATCTTGTCTCTACCCTTCAGAACTTCCCCCTTACTTTTGATTCTATCCCTTTCACTAGCTGCTTAAATTGTTTTGATCCCTCAGCAGCCATGCTTGATTCTAATTTATCTCTCTTATTCTGCCATTTGACTAATTTTTCCATAAATTTCAACTACTACTTATCCATAAGCAGATAGTTCTACAAACTCCTATCTCCAGTGTTAATTTCGTTCTGAGCTCCAGACCCACATCTTCAATTGTCTGTAGGACATATCCATCTAAATAGAGCATTGATAAATTAAAATTAACATGTTCCAATCTTAGCTCCCCATTCCCCTGAATCTAGTCCTAATTACCTTGCAATTAATTTTGAGTCTTTCTTCCTATTATCTAGGATATATTCAATTGCCAGTTTTAAATTTTTAAACTTGCTATCTTAATATATGTCCTCTTTGTCTAGACAAATTCCTAGACTATAACATATTCTCTGAAAGAATGAGAGAGAAAGAGAGACAAAGACAGAAATACAGGGGAACAGATAGAGACAGAGAGACAGAGAGACAGAGACAGAGATAAACAGAAACAGAAAGAGGGGAGAGAAAAGGACATATGAAATCATTGATCAAAAGTTTACTGTAATAATTACCTAGAGGATAAATTTAAACTCCTTTTTTTGTGAATCAAAACCTTTCCTGTCTTGATACTTATGTACCTTTATAATATTATCAGTCAGTAAACATGAATCCATTAAGCACTTGCCAAATATAATATTAATCAGCAAGGATAAATAGGAAACAAAAAACAATTTCTCAAGGAACTTATATTCAAGGAATATATAAACCAAAATTTGAGAGTGTATATTTGAAGTAGTCCTGCAAAGGAACAAAAATATGAAATGGAATTTCTTGTATGAAAAATAATAATAATAAAAGCCAATAAAATTAAATACATCATCAGAGAGGGGTATATATATATATATATATATATATATATATATGGAATGTTATCAAAGAATGAATATGTGTATGTGTATGTATGTGTGTGTGTGTGTGTGTGTGCACACATAACTTAATAGGTAATTGTTTATATTGAGTGAACAAGAGACAGATGATATCGGTGACACTGAGGAGGCAAACTTAAGTCACTAAGAGAATGATAATGCTTTCACTATTAATAGGGATATTCATTCCAGGTTATCTTCACTACTCTCTTCTCTTTGTTTCTCTTCTGTTTTCTGACCTACCTGTAACTTTGCTCAAGCAACTCACAGTGTCATGAAAGCCTTCCTTTTCACTTTTGTCCAATAAGTTCCTAAGCATCCTTAAAAATCCAACTAAATTGCCACCTCTTCTAGAAAACTTTTGTTCCTGACTCTCTCATTTAATAACAATCTTCCTTCTCAGAATTCACTTTACTTTATTTGATATCTTTAGTGCACATAACAGCAATTCACATTTTGATAATTCTTCAAGGTTTGTACAATACTCAATATATATTTTACATATCTCTTTGGGGATTAATATCCTGACAGAAAATAAAATACTTCAGACCTGTTTTATCTAACCTGTTTTTCCTTTCCTAGAATATGGCATTGACCCTTCTTCATTACAGGTGCTCAGTACAGCTTTGCCTATTTTGGGATCTAATCATTATATAGATCTTTTGTATATTGAATTGAATCTTGCTCTCTATCAAATTTGCCAATTATTCCTTGTTCTATTTTGTAGAATCAAAAGAACTAAATCACTGGAATATAGACATAGAAATAGAGGAGAACTTTGAAGTTACTTAGTCCAATGCCATCATTTTACAGATAAGGAAACAGAAGTTCAAAGAGATGAAATAAGTTCATCAAGAAGTAGAAAGCAGAAGAGCTGTGCTTTGAATCCCTGTCCGTTGATTATAAACACAATAACATTTCCATTGCAAAATGCTAAGAAATACCTCTTCCTCTAATTAATCTATAATCTTTGTTATAATATAGTTTTGCTTATATTATGGTAAGACACATATTTGTGCTCAAAGGCACCCAGACTCAAGTTGGGCTGAAAAGCACTCAGCTTTGTGCCCAAAAGCAGCCAGACTTGATAGTGCCACATGGTGTCCCATTGGCATTTCCCAGACTTGTATGGCTCATTAGCCCAACTTTTTCTGGGGACCCATATTTGCTACCAATCAGACCAGACCAAAAACTTACTCTGCAGAGGTTTCAAACCAGGTTCTCCACATATGTCAAATAGAGGTTTGTCAGCTGTGAGTCCTTGCTGCAGCTGGATCTGGTTTCCCTATGGGGCTGATTCCTTTAAAAGAGTGCAGAACCAATCGGTCCAAGGCTCCCTGCCAAGACCTGCTGTTCTCCAATCTCTAATCTTGCTCTGAGATCTCATATCTCGTGAGGGCCTCCAAAAATGTAATGCCAGAGAAACTGAGGGAAGACAGAGATTGTTTTTTAATATTTTTATAATGTAGAATTTGGGCTAGCTGGTCAAACAGGACTTATGACCAAAAGATGTTTGATCCCCAGCAATTAAGGCACACATCTTTTATATATTCTTTTAGCTGCACAGAATATGTGGCCTGAGTACTCCAGATAAGGAAGGAACAAGGATACCAGGTGGGGGACAAGCCATAATTCCAGAGAAGTATCCTAACTTAGTCCTGACAGGATGGGAGTCAAGATAAGAAGATCAACAGCAGGAGACAGCAAGTTGAGGGCAGGACACAGCAAGACAAAGGCCAGTACCCAAAAGGAGGGAGAATTATCCCAGCAGGCATTTGAGATAAGCCACCTGGAGTTTAAAGACTCTGTGGAATTTATTTCAAGGCCTCAAATCCTAATGGCAAGGAACAAAGGAATGGGGCCATAATAATTTTATTCAGGGCATAATAATTCAGGGAAATGGAGGCATTACAAGTTGATCTTCTAAGGAGGGGTAGAATTGGAAATGTAAAGGAAAGTATTCCAAGGTCTCAAAAAAAAAAAAAGAAGAAGAAGAAGAAGAAGAAGAAGAAGAAGAAGAAGAAGAAGAAGAAGAAGAAGAAGAAGAAGAAGAAGAAGAAGAAGAAGAAGAAGAAGAAGAAGAAGAAGAAGAAGAAGAAGAAGAAGAAGAAGAAGAAGAAGAAGAAGAAGAAGAAAAATGGAGAACACAAGTTGACTCGTGAAATGACTTATCATCTAGTTTGATTGGAAGGAAAGGAACTCTGGTGTAATGAATTAATAGGTTGCTGTGCTTGCAGTTAGAAATATCTAAGTATGAATCCTGTCTTAGATATTATTAGATATTTGCTCTGTGACTATGATGAGAGACTGAAGGGTTAGATATAATAACCTCACTTATGTCTCTGAATCTATTGTGCAATTAATGTAGAATAAGAAAGGAAAAAAAGAGGGGAGATAGACAGATAAACAGAGACAGAGAAGCAGAGAAAGAATGAAGTCATAAAGTAGAGAACCTGTAATTCTAAAGTGAGCAGGTTAAATTCACAATTAATTTAGGAATTTTTCTTGGTAATTTTTAGGAAACACACACACACACATTTGCGTGTGTGTGTGTGTGTGTGTGTGTGTGTGTGTGTGTGTATGCTTTTTTGAATCCTGAAACCCAAATCACAAGAAAAGTTATTTTAAAATTTGGAAAAAATATATTAAATTTCTCCTAATGAAATTAAAAGTTAACAATCAACATGTAGATATTACTAACTCAAGGGAATTCACTAACATGAAATCAGAAAGAAGTGTAGGAAAACTGACACAAAGAATAGTTGAAGGTTTATATTAATAAGCAAATAGAATAGAAATAGTTATGGTCTAACCAATCAGCCTTACTTATAATTGTTGTGGTATTATAGTATGTTTTTGTTGGTCTGTCTGCTGTTAACAATAAATCATTCTTTCAAATAAATATTAATAAGTTTAGATTATAGCACACTTTATGCAACTTCTAACAATGGTGTTGCAAATAATAATTATTTGAAGTCCTTATGTTGTTAATTTTGACACGATTCTATACAGTGCTATTGCCCTTGCTAAGAGATCTGAATGTTTCATTATCTGAATACTATCTAATAAAGTACCCTGGGGATCCATCCCGTCTGGGAGGAAGCTGGTAAAGAAGTAAATAATTTCCTACCCCAGAGACAGACCCCAAAAGATTTTTTTAAGTATGAGCAAAAAAGCTAGAAAAACCATAGATTCCTTCTATACAGAGAAAGAGCGGGTATCCAACCCCGAGGAAGTTGACAGTAGAGAATCAACAGACAACAACCTAAAGGGGAACGATTCCTGCCCCCCATCACATAACTCTCTCCTAGAAGAAGCTCTTAAAAAATTGAGGGAGATCGAAGAAAAATGGGGAAAAGAAAGGGAAGTTATGATAGAGAATAACAACGTCCTGAAATTGGAGTTGGAAAAAATAAAGAATTCACAGGAGATGCAGGGAAACAAAATTAGTGAATTAGAAAAGGTTAAAAAAACACAGGAAAGTAGGATTTCTGAATTGGAAAAGATAAAAAAGTCTCAAGAAAATAGAATTTCTGAATTGGAAAAAGAAAATAATTCTCAAAAGAAAAAAATTAGGGAAATGGAAAAAAACTCAATAGAGCAAAATAATTCATTTAAAAACGAAATTGGGCATTTACAAAAAGAACTAAAAACTGTGAAAGAAGAAAATAACTCCTTAAAAGTCAGGATGGAACAAATAGAAATGAATGATTCACAGAGAACCCAAGAATCAGTCAAACAAAAAAAAAAAAAAATGAGAAGCTGGAGAACAACGTCAAATACTTACTGGGAAAATCTATAGACCTGGAAAATAGATCTAGGAGAGATAATCTGCGGATTATTGGACTTCCAGAAAACTATGACCAAAAAAAGAGCCTAGATTCTATTTTACAGGAAATTATCAAAGAGAACTGTCCAGAGATAATAGAAACAGAAGGGAAAGTAGATGTGGAAAGAATTCATCGAACTCCTTCTGAAATAGACCCTAAAAAAAGAACACCACGGAATATTGTGGCTAAGCTGCAGAATTACCACACAAAGGAGAAAATCCTGCAAGCAGCTAGAAAAAAACAATTTAAATACAAAGGTACCACAATAAGGGTCACCCAAGATCTGGCTGCCTCCACATTAAAAGATAGAAGGGCCTGGAACCTGATATTCCATAAGGCAAAAGATCAAGGACTGCAACCACGAATGAACTACCCAGCTAAGTTTAGCATCTTTTTCCATGGAAGAAGATGGTCATTCAATGAAACAGAGGAATTCTATATGTTTCTAAGAAAAAAACCAGACTTAAACAAAAAATTTGATCTACATCCACAAGACTGAAGAGAAACAGAAAAAGGTACACAGAATCATTGAGAACTGTAACTCTGTTGTGGGTATATAAAAAATACTCAAGGATAATTTGATTTTACTGATATAAAAGAAAAAAAGGGGGGTGTGGTAAAGGGAAGGAGGTCGGTTCAGAAAAAGGGGAAGGAGTGATAAAAAGAGGGAAACTACATCCCAGGAAGAGACATAAAAAATACACCATATCTGAGGGAACTTAGTGAGGGGGAGAATCATTGTGTGAATCTTACTCTCATCAGAAGAGGCTCAAAGAGTAAATAATTAACATATTTGTTTTTCAGAGAATTTTCTCTCACCTCATTAAAAGGGGGGAGAGGAAAAGGGGAAAGGAAAAGGAGAATAAGTGAAGGGTCTTGGAGGGAGGGGGGAGGGATCCTAAAAAAAAAAAAAAAAAGAGGGAGGGTTGCGCGTCACAAGGGGGGTCTGTAAATTAAATATCGGGGAGGGGGATCAGGGGGGTCAAGGGAAAAAAGTATAATCTGGGGATAATACGATGGCAGGAAACACAGAATTAGTAATTTTAACTGTAAATGTAAATGGGATGAACGATCCCATCAAACGGAGACGGATAGCAGATTGGATCAAAAAGCAGAACCCTACAATATGTTGCCTACAGGAAACACACTTAAAGCAGGGAGATACATACAGAATAAAGGTAAAAGGTTGGAACAGAGCCTATTATGCTTCAGGTAAAGCCAAAAAAGCAGGGTAGCTATCCTTATCTCAGATCAAGCAAAAGCAGAAGTAGATCTCCTTAAAAAGATAAGGAAGGAAACTATATCCTGCTGAAAGGTAGCATAAATAATGAAGCCATATCAATACTAAACATATATGCACCAAGTGGTATAGCATCTAACTTTCTAAAGGAAAAGTTAAGAGAACTGCAAGAAGAAATAGACAGTAAAACTATAATAGTGGGAGATCTCAACCTTGCACTCTCAGATTTAGACAAATCAAACCGCAAAACAAACAAGAAAGAAATTAAAAAAGTAAATAGAACATTAGAAAAACTAGGTATGATAGACCTTTGGAGAAAACTGAATGGCAATAGGAAGGAATATACTTTCTTCTCAGCAGTTCATGGATCCTATACAAAAATTGACCATATACTAGGACATAAAGATCTCAAAATTAAATGTAGGAAGGCAGAAATAATAAATGCCTTCTTCTCAGATCACAATGCAATAAAAGCTACATTCAGTAAAAAGTTAGGGGTAAATAGACCAAAAAGTAATTGGAAACTGAATAATCTCATCTTAAAGAATGACTGGGTGAAAGAGCAAATTATAGAAACAATTAACAATTTCACCCAAGATAATGATAATGATGAGACATCATATCAAAATCTTTGGGATGCAGCTAAAGCAGTAATAAGGGGAAATTTTATATCTTTAGAGGCTTACTTGAAGAAAATTGAGAAAGAGAAGATTAACGAATTGGGCTTACAACTTAAAAGGCTAGAAAAAGACCAAATTATAAACCCCCAACCAAAAATTAAACTCGAAATACAAAAATTAAAAGGAGAAATCAATAAAATTGAAAGTAAAAAAACTATTGAATTAATAAATAAAACCAAGAGTTGGTTTTATGAAAAAGCCAATAAAATAGATAAACCTTTGGTAAATTTGATAAAAAAAAAGAAAGAGGAAAATCAAATTGATAGTCTTACAAATGAAAAGGGGGATCGTTCCACCAATGAAGAGGAAATTAGAGAAATAATAAGGAGTTACTTTGCCCAACTTTATGCCAATAAATTTGATAACTTAAGTGAAATGGATGACTTTCTCCAAAAATATAGGCTCCCTAGATTAACAGAGGAGGAGATAAATTGCTTAAATAGTCCCATTTCAGAAAAAGAAATAGAACAAGCTATTAATCAACTCCCCAGGAAAAAATCCCCAGGGCCAGATGGATTCACATGTGAATTCTACCAAACATTTAAAGAACAATTAGCCCCAATGTTATGTAAATTATTTGAAAAAATAGGGGATGAAGGAGTCCTACCAAACTCCTTTTATGACACAGACATGGTACTGATACCTAAACCTGGTAGATCGAAAACTGAGAAAGAAAATTATAGACCATTCTCCTTAATGAATATTGATGCTAAAATCTTAAATAAGATATTAGCAAAAAGACTTCAGAAAATCATCTCCAAGATAATACACTATGATCAAGTAGGATTTATTCCAGGAATGCAGGGCTGGTTTAATATTAGGAAAACTATTAATATAATTGACCATATTAATAATCAAATTAATAAGAACCATATGATCATCTCAATAGATGCAGAAAAAGCATTTGACAAAATCCAACATCCATTCCTACTAAAAACTCTTGAGAGTATAGGAATAAATGGATTATTCCTTAGAATAATCAGGAGTATATATTTAAGACCATCAGTAAGCATAATATGCAATAGAAATAAACTGCAACCTTTCCCAGTAAGATCAGGAGTGAAACAAGGTTGCCCACTATTCAATATAGTACTAGAAACGCTAGCCTCGGCAATAAGAGCCGAGAAAGAGATTCAAGGAATTAGAGTAGGAAATGAGGAAATTAAACTATCACTTTTTGCAGATGACATGATGGTATACTTAGAGAACCCCAAAGACTCTGCTAAAAAGCTACTAGAAATAATTCAAAATTTCAGCAAAGTGGCAGGATACAAAATAAATCCACATAAATCCTCGGCATTTTTATATATCACTAACAAAATGCAACAGCAAGAGATACAAAGAGAAATTCCATTCCAAACAAATGTTGAGAGTATAAAATATTTGGGAATCCATCTACCAAAGAATAGTCAGGAATTATATGAGCAAAATTACAAAACACTTGCCACAAAAATAAAATCAGATTTAAATAATTGGAAAGACATTCAGTGCTCTTGGATAGGCCGAGCTAATATAATAAAGATGACAATACTCCCCAAACTAATCTATTTATTTAGTGCTATACCAATCAGACTCCCAAGAAACTATTTTAATGACCTAGAAAAAATAACAACAAAATTCATATGGAAGAATAAAAGGTCAAGAATTGCAAGGGAACTAATGAAAAAAAACTCAGAGGAAGGTGGTCTAAGTGTACCTGATCTAAAGCTATATTATATAGCAGCAGTCACCAAAACCATTTGGTATTGGCTAAGAAATAGACCGGTAGATCAGTGGAACAGATTAGATACAAAGGACAAAAAAGGGTACATCTATAGCAATCTAATCTTTGACAAACCCAAAGATTCCAACATTAGGGATAAAAATTCATTATTCGGAAAAAACTGTTGGGAAAACTGGAAATTAGTATGGCAGAAATTAGATATGGATCCACACTTAACACCATATACCAAGATAAGATCAAAATGGGTCCATGATTTAGGCATAAAGAGGGAGATAATAAATAGATTAGAGGAACAGAGGATAATCTACCTCTCAGACTTGTGGAGGAGGAAGGAATTTATGATCAGAGGAGAATTAGAGATCATTATTGATCACAAAATAGAAGATTTTGATTACATCAAACTAAAAAGTTTCTGTACAAACAATACTAATGCAAACAAGATTAGAAGGGAAGTAACAAATTGGGAAAATATTTTTAAAAACAAAGGTTCTGACAAAGGTCTCATTTCCAAAATATATAGAGAACTGACCATAATTTATAAGAAACCGAACCATTCTCCAATTGATAAATGGTCAAAGGATATGAACAGACAATTCTCAGAGGAAGAAATTGAAACTATATCCACTCACATGAAAGAGTGTTCCAAATCACTACTGATCAGAGAAATGCAAATTAAGACCACTCTGAGATACCACTACACACCTGTCAGATTGGCTAAGATGACAGGAACAAATAATGACAAATGTTGGAGGGGATGTGGGGAAATTGGGACACTAATACATTGCTGGTGGAGTTGTGAAAGAATCCGGCCATTCTGGAGAGCAATCTGGAATTATGCCCAAAAATCTATCAAACTGTGCATACCCTTTGACCCAGCAGCGCTACTACTGGGATTATATCCCAAAGAAATACTAAAGAGCGGAAAGAGACATATATGTGCCAAAATGTTTGTGGCAGCTCTTTTTGTTGTAGCTAGAAACTGGAAGATGAATGGATGTCCATCAGTTGGAGAATGGTTGGGTAAATTGTGGTATATGAAGGTTATGGAATATTATTGCTCGGTAAGAAATGACCAGCAGGAGGAATATAGAGAGGCCTGGAGAGACTTAAATCAACTGATGCTGAGTGAAATGAGCAGAACCAGAAGATCACTGTACACTTCAACAACAATACTGTATGAGGATGTATTCTGATGGAAGTGGAAATCTTCAACATAAAGAAGATCCAACTCACTTCCAGTTGATCAATGATGGACAGAGGTAGCTACACCCAGAGAAGAAACACTGGGAGGGGAATGAAAATTGTTAGCACTAATATCTGTCTGCCCAGGTTGCATGTACCTTCGGATTCTAATGTTTATGGTGCAACAAGAAAATTATATTCGCACACATGTATTGTACTTAGACTATATTGTAACACATGTAAAATGTATGGTATTGCCTGTCGTCGGGGGGAGGGAATAGAGGGAGGGGGGATAATTTGGAAAAATGAATACAAGGGATAATATTATAAAAAAAAAAATATATATATATATATATATATATATATATATATATATATATATATATATATATATATATATAAAAATAATGTACCCTGGGAATTCTCAGTGCTTGAATATTTACTATAAGTTTCAGTTCTTAAAAATACTCCTAAACTCATATTTCTTATTTATTAAACTTTTCAAAGATAACAACATAAAGGAAATCAGTTAGTTCATGGATGGGAGTTTTAAAACATTTTCACAATGTTTTTTTACTAAGAATAAACTATGCATTTTCTACATGCATGTTTATGTATATATAATCATGTATATGTATATATGTGTGTGTATATATATATATATGTATATATATGCATACAAACTTAGTGGACTCACATATACAGGTATATACTTATGTGCATGATATGTATGTATATAGATACATAAATATATGTGGATACACAGATAGCTAGAGAGAAAACTTCTGAAACTTTTGATATAACCTCATAAGAAAATTAAGTTCATTTCATTATTATAGTCACTTGTCAGTATTGAAAACATGTAAACAAAATATCATGAAGATAATCCTAAAAAATGATTTTGATAATTCCAAGAAAATCCAATTTCATTCTGAAATTTGAAAGGTTAATATCTACTGAAATTTGAAATAAGAAATTGGATTTTATTAGGGGTATTTGAGAATGCATGATTATTTTATAAACAGGGCAAGAACATGGACAACCCTGATTGTTAGGATGGCTGGTTTAATTAAAAACCATGTACAAAACGGAATAGATTCAGAGAGATTGCTTTGCTGTTAGTAGGCAATGACAATGACCCAATCATACACTAGGGTGACAGTGAGATTACAATGAAATGCCAAAGAAAAAAACCTGAAGAATTCCCATTTCCCAAGCAGTGGGGTAAATGAATGAGCCCCTTTAAAACATATTTTGATCAGTCTTTGCAAGACTTAACTCATTCAAATTATATGTATATATTCCTAGCAAAGATTCCTGAGGGAAAAAAATTCCAATAGACTAAACAGTTTTCCTGGCAGCACTCAATCTATGCTTTCCAATTACAATATGGAAGGGAAAAAGAATATACTCTTTTTCTGCAAGTGTACTGGTACACTGGAAAAAAAATAAGCCTCTTTCTACTTCTATGACACTGAGCTGCAAATAGGTACGCCTGTAGACATACAGCAATTAATGAGCAGGAACATACTAGCCATAATGAATGAGTTTAGATGAAAAATACTTTGTGTTAAAAAAAAAAAAAAAAAGATATTCCTCAAGGGACATTTTTAGGAAACTTTTAAAAAAAATACTAATTATTTTATTGGATTTATCAAGCTTGGCTAGACTTACCTAGGAGCATTCATGAGCAAAAATCTGATTAAGTGGAAAGTGTACCAGATTCAAAATTGGCAAACTGGAGGGTTGTACTTCCAGTTCTTCTGGCTAATGGTTTATGTGTTGTAAGTTCACTCCTTTAAGACTCAATTTTTACATATGTAAAATGGGATAGAGTTGGCTAATGATATTCTAAAGTATTTTAAATCTCTAAATTCTCTAATTAGGAAAAATATTTCAGCTCAAATTATCTCCCATCATTTTCACCTTCATCCTTGTATCACCTGCAGAAGTGGTCCTTCTTCCCAATGCAATCTTCTGTATGCACAAATGATTCCACTCCATCTTCTCTAGCAGATTTCCCTATTTATCATCCTGTGAGAAATTAACTGAGTGAAGAAACTTTAATGGAAATATAGTTTTAAACTACACTTTAATTGTGAATTGATACTTTATAATAACAAATGGAGATATAGCTAAACTTTGCAGATGTTGTTCCTCCCTGTTTTCCCACTGCCCCTTAATTTGCATTTAAATACTTCTTTTAAAGGTGATGGTGGCTTTGAATTCTATATCTCTGCTTGTATATCAGTTCTCTAAGTAAATTTAAATTAAGACTTGAATTTTTTTGTCTCTGGGTTAGATTTTTTGATGTAAGCCTGGACTCCCCCAAACAATGGGAGAAAAGGCCAACCTGGAGGAGTGGGGGTTTCCAAGGCTTCTGCATTTCTTATTTTTAGAAGTTATGTTTTGCACTCCTTCCACTGATAAACATCTTGTCAAATGGGAGATTGTAAAAAACCTTTCTGCTTTTTCTTACTCTGAGAGTCTCTGATTGTGGATGTTACTCTCCCACACAGTTTGGGAGCTCATTCTGGGAGATTTCTCTTATCACTGCACTCCCTTTTCCACTCAGCTGCCAAAGTGATCTTTGTAAAACATATCTGGCCATATCATTCTGATGTGGGTTGTAGTCCCTTTGAGAAAGTACTCCTTTCAGATTGATTTATTCCTTTTTGATTCCCAGCCCCTCCTAGCTGATGCATTATCAATTCAAGAAGCTAGGACCTTTGAATCAGAAATCCTGGACAAAAGCATCCCTTTAAGGGGGCATCTAGGTGGTGCAGTGGATAGAGCACCAGCCTTGAATTCAGAAGGACCTGAATTCAAATCTGCTGTCAGACACTTAATACTTCCTAGCTGTGTGAGGCTAGTCGCTTAATCCCAGCCTCAGGAGAAAAAAAAAAAAAAAAAAAAAAAAAAAAAAAAAAAAGCATCCCTTTGAATTCCAATAGGAGATCCAGGCTCTACCAGCCCCTGTGGGATCTGAGCCTACTTGGGCTATTCCAACCCCCTTTCTAATGATTTGCTCAGGTTTTCCACCCTCCACCAAGCAAATTCTAGCCCTTGATGAAACCCAGTGAGGAGACAATTTGGGACTCTCACAAGACTATAATGGCATTGATGGCTGGTGTAAAGTATTACATTGATCCTAAAGATTAAAAAGATTACCAGTAGAAGTTATTATTCTTTAATAGTTAAAGAAATCTGCTTCTGATATAACTTAAAGGTCACTTTAGAGATTTTGCAAAGAAAAACAAAAAGTTAAAATCAACAACCATGACCTGAACACCATAGAAATATCATTATGTTATAGCTGCATGTGATCATAATAAAAATATGGTAACTACATTAGTGGTCCTGTTGTATATGATATTCCAGATTTCACTGAGGAATTTAAAGATGTGTATACTTGAACCCTTGTAACATTACCATTTTATTTAAAGAGTATCTTCTGGCTCCCAAATAAAATTTATTATGATTGATTACCATATTCCAACATCATTTGAGATACTCTTGAAGATTATTGTGCATCAAAAAGATGAAAAGATATAAGATTCCACAGAATAATGATTGATCAAGCAATTAGATCTCTGCTTTCATGATAATTATGGCAATAGCATCATTGACCTATTGTTGACTGAGAATGGAAATCACTGACCCATATGACTATTAAAAAATGTATTTTCTATATCTTTTCAGTTACATAGTGTCTCTAAAGGAGTTATCTATTAATTATTATCTCACTATCAGTTGTTTTTTTTTTTTTTTTTATTTTGTTTGCCATTCTTTTTCCAAATGGCAATCCAATGTTGTTGTCATTTCAAACTAGGCAGGGAAGATGAGATAACTGGATTATCTTCTAGCTTCATTGAAAAAAGTTGGGAGCCTTTTATGCAGTTTGGAAATACAGAAGAGAAAATAATACAAAATGTTTTCAACATTATGAATAGCAGAATCACCCGAACTAGACTCTAATATTACAATTCTAAATGTATTTATAAGGTAGGTTGAAATGGTACCATCTATCAACTCCCAATAATTTATTAAAGGCTTCCTCCTGGGTTTCAGGCTTTTTGCTAAATATTAAGTATTCAAAGATAAAAACAAAACAGTCTATGCCCACAAGGAGGATATATTATATCAAGAATGCCAACATGTATTTATATGATCAGAAACAAATATATAAAAGCTGTTGGGAACTTTTTTGGGGAATAGGATAAAAATGGGATTAGAAAAGACCTTATGCAGAAAATGGTCCTTTAGTTGAGTATTTAAAGAAGCTAACTAGCAAAAATGGGAAAATCAGACAAAATAAATTTAGTACACACAGGAGTGTACATTCACTTCTATGTGAATTCAATAATTTGGCATAATTATAATGGTATTATATAATTGATTCATAAAGTATCTGAAGGAGAGCAAAATATCTGTCATAGGAGAAAAAAAATCACATACATAATAAAGAAAAGAAACAACATAATCAACTACTAATATCTCTTTCTATGTCTCTTTTATAACGCTTTAAAAGTCTTATGAAACTCATCTATGTTTTAATAAAGGGTTTGCTGAATGGGACACTTATTGAAAACAAGTTGACTTTTATAAGCCATATTATACAATGGTGTACATCTGTTTTTCTTATTGATATTTCCAAGTCTTGGAGATCTAATGGACCACAACATGTTTGGACCTTCTTTATTCCACTATTTCTCTATGTCTATCCAAGTTCATACTCAATGTTTCCATGATACTATCTAGCCATTTCCTTCTCTATTGTCCCCTTCTCTTTTTACCTTCAGTCTTTTCCAATACAGGGTTCTTTTCCAATGAATTCAGCATTTTAAGTATCTCAGATTCATCTTCAATATCTGACCTTCCAGTGAACAGCCTTCATTAATTTCTTTAAGTATTAACTGATTTTGTCTCCTTGCTGCACAAAGGACTCTTCAAACTCTTTCTAATACTATAATTCAAAGGCATCTATTCTGAGGTGCTCAGATTACCTTTTAATCCAACTCTCACAGTCATATGTTGCTATTTGGGGAAAAAAAAAAAAACAAAAAACAAAAAAAAAGCTTTAATTGTACAGCTCTTTGTCAGGAAGGTGATGTGTCTGCTCTTTCAGTATGTTGTCCAGGTTTGCCATAGCTTTTCTTCCAAGAAGCAAGTATGCTTTGATATCATTGTTGCCAGTGAAGCCACAGTTTTGCCATCTTGCAATTAAATGAAAGATGTAGACAATTGTAGATTCTCCTGTGCTTGTTATATGACAAAACAAAAACAAAAACAAAATTGACTTTATACTCTTGTCTTAATAGTTTTTCCCCCTAAGATGTCTATCATGATAAATCAAACAAAGGATAAAGAAAAGGCAAAAAATAAAATTGCTAGCAGCAAAGTTTGATCATTGAGGAATGATTAAATGAATTGTGAAGTACAAAGAAATATCACTGTGCCATGAAGAAAAGAATATGAAGAACTCAGAGAAGCCTGAGAAGGCACATCAGGTGGCAAAAAGTTAAGCAAATAGAATTAGTCAAATAATTTGCAAATTGAATATTGCAATGTAAATAGAAACAATAACAAAAACAACAATGGATTCTAAGAAGTATAATAACCACTCTTGCTCCCAAAGAAAAGATTTGGGAATGCACTTACTCCCATCTTAGCAGAAGGCAGCTACAGATATTGAACACTTTCTGTATTTTCATACTTGGCTTATGCGTAGATTAAGTTTTGCTGACTTAATCTTTTCCTCTCTTTTGGCTTTTTTTGTCAGGAAAGATAGATCTCTGGGAATAAAAGGAGAAGAAATTTGTAGAAAAATAATGTAATATGTTAAAATTCAATTAAAATTCTACCTGGGGGGCAGCTAAGTAAAGCAGTGGATAGAGCACCAGCCCTGAAGTCAGGAGGATCTGAGTTCAAATGTGACCTCAGACACTTAACTCGTCCTACCTGTGTCTCACTGGGCAAGACACTTAACCCCTATATATTTGAATAAAAATACTACTTCTCCACCACCCTCTGATCATAAATATTTGGTGAGACATGATGGATGTACACTTACTAAATGAATTTGCTTCTACATTGGATTGG
The DNA here is from genome assembly GCF_048593235.1 of Sminthopsis crassicaudata. Taxonomy (NCBI): domain Eukaryota; kingdom Metazoa; phylum Chordata; class Mammalia; order Dasyuromorphia; family Dasyuridae; genus Sminthopsis; species Sminthopsis crassicaudata. The sequence goes on from NC_133617.1 coordinate 90,339,637, forward strand.
AAAGGATCCTGTTTGAAGTTTAAGATGAACAGGGTTTCCCTATAAATGGCAATGTTCTCCAGATGTCTTTTTGTGTGGATGACATTTTGTTGGATATCCTGACATATTGCTGAACTTCCTGCAATATTTATGTTGTTATAATCACCTATAACCACTCAAAAGATTTTTCCCTATCTGCACAAAGAAGATCAAGAGGATGAAGAATGTGTCTTCCCAAATAATAACATAGTCTATTCAGGGAGCTTTGCCATCAGTGCGCATATTTGGGAAAGCAGTGCAAATAAACTTTGTGCCCATAATTAAATGGTAGCAACACAGGCTGTACTATTTTCAGTAAATTACAAAGTTATATTAAAATAGCATTAGAAATTCCATTTTGCCCTTATCTGCAATTTTGTAAGGTTAAATTTCAACTTATGTCACCTGATTTCAAGACAGTCACAAGGCAAGAAAGTCATAAAATCACTCCCTTTCCCAACTGTCAATCTGGATCCTTTCACTAATAAAAATGAGGTAACCCAATCCCTATATTCTATTTTTAATTTTCTTCAATTACATAATAACTGTGGAAACTAAGGTTCAGGGTCCTTGGACGCCATTTGTTTTTGCAATCTAACACCTTGCTTGAATATTTATTGTGGTCTGCATATAACTTGAAATTTTCATTTCATGGTAACATCAAGGCTCCTCCAAAAGAAAAGACACATCTTTTAGTGCTAATATTCTGCCACTATTATAAATAGCTGTGACATATGGAACTCAAGAGTGTTACAAGAATTGAAAACAAATATCACAGAGGCCAGTGGGGTATGAGTAGCATGTGTAGTATGGATAGACCAATTGCCACATAGAGGGAAAGAGATTTTTTTTAATGGAAGGGAAAGGAAAGGAGAGGAGAGGAACTCTCTCTATTTTAAGTGACAAGATATCACCTTCATTTACTAATCAATATCAATATCTGGGTCGCAGTCCTGGGAACAAAAGAGGTCTCATATGATTCTGGGCATGGCAGACTACAGGTCATGATTCATATAACATTTTTCATGATCTTCATAGAGATAATATAATGCATGAGTTTAATTAAGATAGGAGCAATTCTGCAACATCATAAATCTTTGGCACTTTGCTCATTAGCAATCCTGTGCAAATGATGAAACATTCAAAGAGTAATCTCTTACATGATTGATCATATGATAAAAGAAAGAAGAATCTGATTTCAAATCCAGCTCTTATGATTCCAAATCTAGCTTACTTTCTCTCCTCTATAGCATTTCACAGGCAATGTCATATGTAGTAGAGAAGCAATGAGTATGAGACTTGGGAGGCAACAAAGTGGGCTGCAAGCGATTGGATTTAGCACTAAGACAGCTACTGAACGATCCTGGGTAAGAGAAGTTTCCATGGAGCAGGTTGGATGAAAGCCCAAAAGCAGAAGACTAAAGAATGAGAAACTTAGTTATGCATATATACATTGCATGTATATATGCAAAGGAATAGAAAATACATTCTTTCAGTATCTATTGGAAAGCTGTGACTTGCTAAATTTATGTCTCTATCCTTTGACAGTGATTCTTTAGATCTAAATAAGAAATTTGTTATTTTTGAAAGAGAAAACTCAAGCAAGACTGAATGTCCTAATAATCAATTTTCTGTGTAGGGAATATGCATGGGTACAGGCATTCATGTGCCACCCTAGATGTATAACCCTAATAGTGCTGATCTCAGGATATATTCCATGGATACCAGAGACCCAGCTAGTCTAAGAGGAGTGAAAATTAGCCAGGGAATCATAAGCTAATAGATCCAGAATAGGCAGGGAATTCAGAGACCATCCAATCCTAGTCTCCAATTTTATAGATGTGTAACTTGGAGCCCTGGAAAGGAAAGAATCTTGTCCAAAGTCACTCAAATAGTAAGAACCAAAGGTGAGGGTTTAATTCTAGCCATTTAACTATAGAGCCCTTTCTCCTTTGCCTTCCCCCTTGGGAAAAATAGGACCTAAAGAAAATTTACCCGCCAAAAGATGGGGACTATGGTTCTGAGGCTCCCTCTAGAGATCATAGCTTTCAAAGAACAACACCCAGAAAAGAATTCAGTGCCCTCTCAATTATTATTCAGATGACCCAGATTTATAGAGTTCTCTTTTATAAGAATTTCTCCACTTCCTAGATTCTTAACTTTAACCACATGCTGCGTTCAGAAACAAAACAAAAAAAATGAAGTTTACCAAGTGTGCATAACAATGAGACTCAGCATTACAGGGCTTTTCATCTTCAATGCCCTTTGCAAATGCCAGCTAATATTGCGTTAAATTAATGTGGGGAAGCACAAATCTGGATGCACTGATTCATTCCTGATTTATGTCTGGTTTATCAGCTCAAGTGATGAAAAGACAGAGAACAAGCTTTTTGAACCTGTTTATGTAACCTCTGTAAACTGTAAGTACACTCTCAATTTATCTGTTAGCATAAACTCAATATCAGCACTTTCTTTGGAAATCTTAATTTAATGAGGTAGAGGAAAGCCTCAGGCGATAAGAAAGCATTTGATGTGAAACAACCCTTTACAATGGTGAGATTTCTTAGAGAGAGATATTCCTGCTTGGAGTGAATGGAAACAGGGTGGGAGGAACATAGATTTCTTCAAAGAGGGACAGGATTGGCTTGTGTAGACTTTGAGGCTCTGGTTTTCTACCCATTGGTGAATTAAAATCCAATGGAATTTAACAAGCATATTATGTGCACATCACCATACAAGGTTCCAAGAGATAGAGCCTTAAATTTGGGGAATGGCAATTTGTTAGAAATCTAAGTAAAAAATGCAGAATATTCCCATGAAGGTAGACAATGTATGAAAACTCTGGAGTTTTCTAAAATCAGTTTAAAAAGTTTTTGAATTTATCCAGAAAAATTCCATTTGGACTTGTCCAAAACATGTTTCCAATCTTCTATGTCAACCTATCTTAACATAGCTTATTCTTCAGATGGTAAGAATGAATATTCTCGGAGAGTAAGCTTGATTTTTGCAATTTTGCAACAATTATTTATGATTAAAATCATTGTGTATATTGTTTTCTCAATTTTACTCATCTCAGTTTGAATCAGAATATGTTTTTTTCTATTCTCTGGATTCATAATTTATATAGTTTTTGATATAGAGTAATATGTTATCATATTCATGTACCAAAATTGTTAAGTCAGCTAAGTGGCACACTGGATACAGGGCCAAACCTGCAGTCAGATAGACTCATCTTCCAGAGTTCATCTCTGGCTCAGAACTAGCTGTGTGATTCTGGGCAAATTAATCCTGTTTCCCTAAGCTTCCTTAGCTGTAAAATAAACCAAAGAAGGAAATGACAAATCACTCTTATATTTTTTACCAAGAAAATACCAAATTGGGATCATTAAGAGTAAGATAGGATTGTAAACAATTGACCACCAACAATTCTTTGGTATCTATTTATTTTTATTTTTTTTTTGTCACCACAAAAAAAGGTGTTATATATTTTTGGTGCATATGAGGTAGGGACTTTCTTTTTATTTTTGATGTCTTTACAGTTTATATTTAGAAGGAATCTCTCTGTTAAAGGTGTGGACAATCTAGTCTTTATATTTTCATAATTTTAAATTACTTTCCAGAATAATTCTATGAATGCAGATCTCTACCTACAATGCAAGTGTGCCTGTCATTTGAAAATAATTCCATCGATTGCAGCCAATTTTTATCATCTTTACAAAATTTCAGAGTAAGAGGTAAAAGCTCAAGGTTATTTTGATTTCCATTTCACTTATCATTAATGATTTGAAGTGGTCTTTCATATGTCTCTATCCTAATGGTTAGATGTGAAGACTTGCCTGTGCACCAAGAGATGTAGTGACTTAACCAATATCACACTATCCAAGACTATGAAATAAGGAATGTAGAACTTTGTCTTCCTGATTTGGAAGCTGACTCATCTACAGACTATGGCACATTCTATCTTAATAAAAGAATCAGCCAGCACCTTCCACAGTAGGTCCACATATTTAACATTTCCCCCAAGTTTAATTCAGTCAGGGGTTTTATATCTCTATGGCAATTATTATTCTCTTGTTCATGCCTGTATTTTGAGTTCCAACTAGACTTTTATCTATTTAATTCAGATTTGTAAAATATTTATGACAATGATAAAAATATGAGAAATGAATATGCAGATTTTACCACATGATTTTCTATAGTAGATCACATCTCTAGTTATAGAAATGACTGAAAGGAAAGAATAAAAGGTCCCAGCGAGTTAATTAAAAAAAAAAAAAAAACTCAGCAAAACAAATCCCATCTTTAAAGGCTGTTTTTCAACAAGAAATCTCTCCTGTGTAAGGTAAGATCACACAAGATTTCTTAATAGATGCAGACAGAGTGATAAATGTAACAAGGCATAAAACAGAGTAATAATTCCACCCTTAGAGGTTTTCTGAACATATATTCAAATGAAGATGGATTCCAAGTAAATCAGTAGACTCTTTAAAATACTCCTGTTTAGAGATTATTCTATGCTAATTATTCTGAGCTCCACATTGTTTCTAGGTTTCATTAATTAATTTACATTTATCCAAAAAAAATATGATAATTCATGTAAAGGAAAAAATAGCTGGATAAGAATTCATTGAATGAAAAAAGAATTAAATATTTGTTTGGTTCCAATCACTATGTTAAGCACTAGGTATAAAACATGATAAAATGAGATAGTCACTGCTCTTGAGGAGCTCAAGTCTAATCAGAAAAGACCATATATATATATATATATATATATATATATATATATACACAAGGAAGTTGGTGAGATCTAAAATTATAGAAGAGAAAAAAACTTTCATTTCAGTAGAAAAATGCCATCCTTTTAATTCCTATATTCTTCTTGTGATACTTTGGGTTGTTGGAAATTGCGTGGATGCCCATCATTTGTAGAATGTCTGAATAAGTTATGGTATATGAATGTTATTATATATAATAAGAAATTGTTATGCCAAAGTTTTCTTTTATTGTCCTGACTCAGTTTCCCTAATTATCCTGACTCAATCCGGTCTCAGTTTCCCTGCTTCTCAGTTCTTCAAAACCTCCCCTCCCTCTTTATCAGAAGACTTGATAAGAATAAAAGGTCTTATGTTTTAGAATATCAGAATGCTTCTCCCCATCCCAAGCTACTGGAATGTCCCATACTGTCTTATCAAGATGCTACTCCCCGGGTCTGGGGTGCCTCACCCTGATTATGTATCCCATCTCCAATGGCTCACCCCATCCTGTCACAGCCAGTTCCCACTCTCAGTACTCTGATTCCACTCCTGTTTTAGTCCACCCTCTGCCTCTGAGCCATGTGTATATGAGAGAACTGTTTGCTGGATTCTTGGAGAAGATTGTCTCATTCAGCCCTGGGACCAAACATGGATCCATTGGTCCCAGTTTATCTCTCCATTTAATAAATTATTAAATACTCTCTAATATCTATCTTGCTCAGTTTCTCCAGCATTACAAAATGATCAGCAGGATGATTTCAGAGTGACCTGGAGATACTTACAGAAACTGATGCTAAGTGAAGTGAGTAGAGCCAGGAGTTCAATGTACACAACAACATCAAGATTATAAGGCAATCAATTCTGATGAATGTGGCTCTTTTCAACAGCAAGTTGATTCAGGCCAGTTCCAAAGGTCTTGATATGATGAGAGACATCTGCATCCAGAGAGGGGACTGTGGGGAGTGAGCATGGATCTGGACATAGTGTTTTCATCTTTTTTATTATTTTTTGTTTGTATTGGGTTTTCTTTATCATTTTTTCCTTTTTTTTTTCTTGTGCAGCATGATTGTGGAAATATATATAAATTGTTCATGTAAATATATTAAACTACTTACCATCTAGAGAAGGAGGTGGAGGGAAGAGAAGGAAACAAAAAAAAGCAAAAGGTATTGCAAAGGTGAATGTTGAAAATTATCTATGTGTATGTTTTGAAATTAAAAGATTTAATCAAAATGAAAAAAAGATACTTTATGGTTATGAATCTTAGAACACTATGATCATAAAAAAATCAAAATCAGGGGTAACACAGAGAGCAAAGGAAAGATACAAAGGAGACTCAAGTAGTCTAGGGCATATATACAGTGATGATCTGAATGCATGAAATAATTTTAAAAAGGCCTATAGTAAAAAAAAAATGTGTAAAGAATATATTATTAGCTAGGCTTGTAAGTGAAAGCAAGAAATGGTAGATATATAATCTAAGTACTGCATTGGAATGCAAGGAGTGTGATCAATACCTATGGAGAGATATCTTCCTTATCAAGGAAATCAAATCATCCATTGTGATTCTGCAGTGTCACAGAAACAGCATAGGGCTGGTGGACTCCATTGATCCCTAAAGAAGTTTTACTTTGAAATGTTAAATTTAAATTAAATTAAAACTTAATTTAACATATGGTTGTTTTTTTTTTTTTTTCTGGGGGGGGAAATGTATATATATATATATATATATATATATATATATATATATATATATATATATATATATATATATATATCAGAAATATATAGTGCCATAAGGCATTCTCTCTATTTTGTTTTCATGTAGATTAAAAAATATAGATGTAGAATTTTGAAAGTCCTTTAGGCTTGCAACCTACTGTGAATGAAATTCAAAAGACATTGCATTTTTATTTTTGTTGTATAAACTCATTTCTCACTCCTTCTTTTTGTACAGATAGACTGTTTAGGTTAATCCAGTGTAATAATTAAATCAAGCATCCAATGTAATTTTGATCCTTTAACCAGAAAAATGAAAGAATTTCTATGTCCTCACTTGTCAGGGATTTTCTAGGGGCTTCTTGTACTAGGTTGGAATAAATCTAAGGTCTTTTTCAACTCTAAGGTTCTGAAATCCTGTGATTCACAGGGGAAAACAAATAGCTAATCAAGCAAACAAACACAAACCCAAAAACGAATCAACAAGAAAACTTTGGTTAAGAGTTAAATATACCTTCATCCTATTCCTGTCTATACTATTAATACTGAATACTTTTGGACTAGTGGCTAAACCTCTATGTGCTTCCCTTTTCTCCTTCTTAATGAAAAAAACTATAATAACACATTTTTTTAACCAAATTCAAACTTATTATTAGGATAAAATTAGCTAATGGATTTGGAAGGGAAAAAAGTTAAGAGCATTTTAGAAATCCAATATATTCTGTTTAAAACCAATGCACATCATAGTCATTATTTTGAAGAAGGCTTGCTATTAAATTACAGGGCAATTGAAAGCGTGGAGTTTTTAAATTGGAGTCCTTTCTAGGGACTTGGTAAAATGGGAACAGCACTTTCTATACCCAATGCCATCATATATTAAGAGGAGAAAAATGGCTCTAACGTGGAAACAAATAGCCAGCAGACTAATGACAAGCTCCAGCAGTTTGAGATGGAGGTCTGCAAAGATTAGCCCTGGCATTGGTTTTATTTAATTTTATAGAGCAACAAACTGGGACAGGGGAAATGCATTGAGGTGGGAAAATGTATTGACCAAACAGGAGCAGAAATACAATAAAATGCAAAATGCAAAAATGGATCAGGAAAATTGAATGCTTAAGCATTCTAAGCAATTCTGTTAAAATATGGAATGCCAAGTGCAAAGGCCCAACTCTGATTTGTAAACCCAGCTCCTTTGCAGAAGACTGTCTCTTGCTTAAGGTATACTGTTTTTCCAATTAGGTTAATTATACAGTGGTACTGAAGCATGATATAATAATAATAACAATAATAGCATTCACACAGATATCTAAGAACAAAATAATATAATAAAAATTTAGGCAAAATTCTTTAATAAACAAAGAAATTGCACTTTTTTTTTGGTACAAATTTTGTATTTATTTATCTGCATATATTTTCCACCCATATATTAGAAAGCTAGAAAGCAAGCAAGCGAGCTCCTTAAGGTCAGGGATTTTTTCCTTTTTTTTTTTTTTTTTTTTTTTTTTCTGAGGCAATTAATTGGGGTTAAGTGACTTGCCCAGCCTCACATAGATAGGAAGTGTTAGGTTTCTGAGGGCAGGTTTGAATTCAGGTTCTTCTGACTTCTGGGCTGGTGCTCACTGCAACACCTAGCTGCCCTTGATTGCTTTCCCTTTTGAATCCACACAGCAGATTAGCATGTAGTAGGTCCTTAACAAATTGCTTATTGAATTGAATTAAATTGGTTTAAATGTTGAAAATGACAATAGCTAATTTTGATGTGCCCTCCCTAAAGTAGACAATTCCTCCCACTGACAGAGCACAAAATATTCATGTCTTCTCACTATGTGTAATTCTTGCATACATGTTTCCATAAATCTTCCATTTGGTACCAGGTCTCACCCTCCAATTCTGATAATACTTCATGGATACCTCTGAACCATTCAGACTATCCATATTCTGTGCCTCATTTCCAAACTATCACTGTTTCTACTGTTATTAAGCATAATAGCTATTTTTTTACTTTTTTGTATCATACATTTTGAAAATGGCTTTATAAGCATGTAGAATTAGGATTCTTCTAAAGTTTCAATGGCATATGATATTCAGTTATTTTAGAATACCAGCATGTAACCCTGTAATGTTGGAGAAATTGAGATAAGGGTAGAGATTAGAGAGTTTTTAATATTTTATTTGAGAGGGAGTGATTGTCTGGGACCAAAACAGGATCCATGTTGACCTCAGCAAACTGAATGAGATTCAAGTCCCAAAGCATTCAGCAATGAATGTGAATTCTCAATGGCATGTATGGCTCTAAGCTCAGGCAGACAAAGGCAGAGGGAGAGGGGTGGAGACCAACTCTTGTCAGCAGGAATCTCCAGCCAGGGACCATCATTCCACTTCTGACAGGATGGGGGTAGGATCATACATTCTGATAAACTGGGAGTAAAGGAGGTGTCCCACTAAAGCCAGGAAATCTGGAGCTTCAAGACAGAGGATGCCAATTAGGTATCTGAGATAGAACATGTGGAGTTTTATGACTCTTGGAATGTCAGAGTGGCCAGATCTCCAAAACTTAATTATCTCAGTCCAAATGATCAGGAAGAGAGTTGAAACCAGGGCGATTGAGGCAAGAACTGAGGGAGAACAATTTAAGGAAACTAAGGTAGGACAATTTAAGGAAACTGAGGCAGGATAATTAGGGAAACCAAGACAGAACAATTTAGGGAAATTGAGGCAGGACAATAAAAGGGAACTGTGGTACAACAACCCCATTAAAAACTTTTTTTTAATAAGAGGGTAATATATTGGAATTTATGAATACAATCCAAAAAGACATGTGTTAATCACCTTTGCTTGGCAGCAAAGATACTAAGACAACATAAAAAAGAAACAATCCCTGTCCTGAAGGTCACAAATTTTGCTGGGAAAAGAGGAATTATAAAAAGGAATTATAAATTATAAAAGCATACATGATTTTTTGAGAAATGACAGGGGTGGAGTGAGGTAGGCTTAAAGGAGTTAGTATACAAGCTGGACTTAGGAAACATGGTTCTAAAGGCAGAAGTAAGAAGAGAATGGTATCACAAGTACTGTGGAATAGTCTGTGCAAAGACATTGAAGTGAGCTATAGACTATTGAGTTTGGGAAGTGTTTAACCAGAAAAAAAAAAGAGTATAAAAGGAATCATATAAAATAAATCTGAAAGGCAGGTGGGAAACAGACTATGAAATTTTTTAAAAGACAAATTAAAGAATTTGTAAATTGTCCTAGAGGAAAGGTCTTTTCAGTCATAACCAAATCTTTGTGAAATCCAGTTGGTGTTTTCTTTGCAAAAATATTGAAGTGGTTTGCCATTTCTTCCTCCAGCTCATTTTACAGAAGAGGAAACTGAGACAAATGGGGTGAAGTGACTTGCCCAGAGTTATATAGCTGGGGTCTAAGGCAGATTTGAATTTCAGAAGAGGAGTGTTCCTGATTCCAGCACTCTATCCAGGGTGCCATCTATTTGCCCCTAGAAGAAGGAGCTGTTCCAGGTTTTGGAAATTGGAAGAGATATGTACAAGCTTGAAAATGTGGTAAAACCATTTTAGTCCTCTCATTCAACTTAATTCAAAAGCATTATCATACCTCTTTTACATCTATGTATAAATCATTGTCCAGATGTGATATTGCTTAAGGCATAATGAACAGAACATTGGGGCAGAAGTCAATGTTTAACTCTGGTTTAGATATTTATTAGCACTGTGACTCTAGGTAAGTCATAAATCTAAACCTATAATCTACAAACCTAAATCCAACTCAGTTTCCTCATCTGTAAAAGGAGATAATACCAGGGTTGTTGTAAAAATCAAATGAGAAGATGTTTGTAAAGCCATTAGCACTGTGTCTGGGACAGAGTTGCCCTTAACAAATGTTTGTTTCCTGTCTTCCTATAAGTAACTGAAAAATTTTCAAGAAGCAGCTACTGACTTGAAGAAGAAGGTAGGAGTGGCAGGATGGTAATAAGCCTCCTTACAATTAAAGCTTTTTGAAAATAAAATGAACTCTTTTAGGAATTTGCAGTTACTCTCTGATTTGTCTTTACAAAGGGGCTAAATGACCATTTGTTGGGAATGCTGAACAAGAGATTATTGATCAGATAAAACTTGAGTCAGATATTCTCAGGACTTCGCAACTCTTAGCTCCTATGTGTCTGGGAGAATTAACAAGGGGCCATCCAACCTTTCCAGAAGACCTCTAGTCATGGAAAACATAAAATGGAGTCGTACACCATTATAATTTGAATTAACAATTTTTTTCATAATCATATTGAGTCTTAATCCATCCTTCTACAATTCCCACCCATTGGTAAACAAGAGGTTTCCTCAATGTATCATTTTAATCTCAAGAATGGACACAAAACAAACTAACAAATAAAAACATCATTTAGTAGTAAAAATAAGCTTGAGTGGAATGTTTCATAAAGAGTTCAAATCCATTAGATCACAAAAAAAGAAACCTTCCCTGTTGTGCATAGTATTAAATATCTGTGCTTATGTAATCCCTCAAGTCAAGAATTTTTTTTATATTGCTTTAAAATATTTGGAATATAGAATCATAGATTTAGATGTTATGGGCCAGAACTTGAAACAAAGTACTAAGTAGAATTGAGGAGACAATGGTTAAATTTAGTTTAGCATTGATTCAATCCTACAACAAATAATGGTTTCCTAGTGATATGATTGGTATATACTCAGTGAGGGGCATATAAGCAAGAAGCTTTCAGGATCAGAAGCACAAGCACACTAGAACCTCTTAAAGCTTCAGCCAGGATTCATTGGGGGAGATTCAGAAGCCAGAGAAGGCAGCAGGAGCAGAAGCTCCTCGAACCAAGGAGAGAGATAGGCCTCCAGAAAAACTAGCAGAGCCCCAAGTGAAGGAGACAATAAAGGAATTGGACTTTAACACCTGGCTGCATTTGAGGTAATTACTGAACTGAAACTAAGGCTGCCTCCAGAGACCCCTAGGAAACCAAAGAGAAGATTACATTTTAGAGAAGAATATTACATTTAGATCCGGAAGGGACTTCTAGGTCATCTTGATTTCCCTCATTTTTCAAAATGAGGTCCTGAGAGCACAGTATAACAATATGCTTAATGTCATGCAGGCAGAACTATCAGAACAGGTTTTGAACCCAAATCCTACAAAGAAAAACCTTGTCATCTTATAAAGATGCTAATGGTCAAATTTTATTGACTGGATTGTTTAACATTTAATAATACACCACTGCTTATTTTCTAGGGTATATTTGTTTGTTTTTGCTCTAATTCAAGTGTTTTCCCCACAATGCCACAGTTGATTCCATGCTTCTTCATAATTTCAGAAGATAAAATTAGAACCAGTTAGAAGAAGCAAATTTAAGCTCAATATAACATAGTGTTTATAACATAGTGTTTAATAATAATTTTAATGCAGATAATTTAAAAATGGATATTTTTGGAACACTGGCAGAAATAAAATAAAATCCATAACTATCTTTTACATACACACACACACACACACACACACACACACACACACACACACACATACACACACAGATCCATGCTTCATATAAAATGTCCTTTCATTTTAAAGAGCTTTGGAATCTTTCATTCTAAGATTCTTTTTTCTATTTTATTAAGATTCTATGATTCTTTATTCAGCAAGAATCAAGTGTCACAGAATATAGAGCTAGAAATGTCTCTAATTCTAAGATTGTATATGTATAGGACTATGCATTTCTAAAATTTTGGAAATCAATGGTTCCTATTTTCTGATTCTACAGGTTAAGATGTACTTCTGATTTCTTAACTCCTTTCACATATTAAGAGTTCTGTCTATGCAGACTTCCCTCTGGCACATTCAGTGCTTTTTGATGGACAGTGATGGCAATCTATAATTGCAATAGAGAATATCAGGTTTTCCTTTTCAAAGCCTGAGTTATCGATCCAATGGCAATGTTCTATTAAGGGGTCTTTATTGCAAACACTGCATTTTTGTTAAATGGAGGATTAATGCCCAACAAATTCCTTTTCCCTCTGGACTATACTACAATAGAAAAAACAGTTTATTGCCCAAGGAGCGGGGGAGAGAGGTATTACAATCCAATACGAGAACTAATTTCTTCTATCTATCAGCCAATCATAGAGTTCAAAATAAATAGCTACAAAATAAGAAGGTTTTTTTTCTCCTAATCTCTCAATTCTCTTTTCAATTTATTTATTTGTGGCACATTAGCAAAGGAAGGCTACTGAATATAGTGAAGAGAACATTTATTCATTCAGAGTCTTATCAAGCCTTTACTCTGTGTAAAACACTGGAGGTCAGGACATCTGGGTTCTAGTCCCAATTATGCTACTATACTTTCGTGTGAATGAATCCCATTCTATTTCTTTTCTGTAATATTGTCCCCCACCCAAAATTCTGGTCTTTGAACAAGTACTCTACCCTTCTTCCCTGGTGTGGCTACAGTTTACAAAGGGTGAAGTGGGGCAGTTTTGTTCCAGCTTCCTTTCTTTTCATTCACTTTTAAATTTTTGCACTCTGATGTTTAAAGTTTTACTCAACTATGAGATAAAGTCATTACTCAATAGAAACTGTGGATTTCAGAGAAGGTGCAGACTTGTACTATTTAACCAAAGTTTGGAGAATTTCCCTATTTCTATAAAATTACAAATCTAACTCTGATCACATATTTTTCCTGGATCACATAGAAAGTTAATGTCCAAGGATAGATTTGAATTCAAGTCCTCCTGATTCCATGTTTGCATTAGTTAGGCAAGAATAAGCCTAACAGTACTTAACTTAATGCCTAGCACATAATAGATACTTAATAAATGCTTGCAGATTAACTGATTCCAACTCACAATCCAATGTTCTTTCCAAATACCATTCCATGATTTCATCAGATTGTCAAGAAAGACTTTTATGTTACATATACTCATCCCTTATGTGTCTTTTAATATATTATTATTACAGCAAAGAAGGCTAAGACAAATTATCAAATGGCTACTTTATCCAATCAATTTTACAAGGCAAATCATGACATATCAATTTCTCATAACTTTGTATATGAAGTACCAGTAGGGTGGAAAAGAATGACCCAATATAGGATGCATTAAATGAGGAATATTGTCAAAAAAAATGTGACAGTCCAGCTATGCCCTATTTTATTGCAATCATACCTCAAGGTCTATATTCAATTCTGAGTGCCTTATTTTATTTTCTTCTTTTCCTCCCACTAACATTTTTAATTTAGTAAAAAATACTTTGTTTTAAATTTAATTTAGTAAACAAAGACTTTCATTTCTTAAAAAAAAATCAATTTACCTTATGCAGTAGTAGAAACATTGTAAAAAGTGATTAAAAAGAAAAAGTTAAACAAAATAATTTTCTCAGCCTCCATATCTGATTGTACACATAACTTTCACCTACACACTCTCCCACCTCTTTTCTGGGACCAAGCTTCATTAAGAGCTACATTTCAGAAAAGACATTGGTATCATTCCAAGGATGGTAATCAAGATATATAGGTCACTTGACATATGAAGAGAAGTAGAAAGAACTGAGGCCCTTCATATGGAAGAAAAAAAAATGCCTTTAAGTTAAGATGGCTGTCGGCAAGAATTGGTATGGCTATCAAGCACAAAAAAGAATGCAATTTAGTCTGTTTGTTCTCAAAAGAAAGAATTTGGAGAAATAGATGGAATTTTTTTTTTTTAAATAGGATAATTTAAGCTTGAAGTAAGGTAGAGGAACAACATCAATAATGAGATTTATTGGAAAGTACTACTAGAGGAAGGAAAATAGATTGGAAGAAAAAAAGCACACAGGAAAAGAGGAAGGAAGAAAGGAAGGAAGGAAGGAAGGAAAGAAGAAAGGAAGGAAGGAAGGAAAGAAGGAAGGAAGGAAGGAAGGAAAGAAGGAAGGAAGGAAGGAAGGAAGGAAGGAAGGAAGGAAGGAAGGAAGGAAGGAAGGAAGGAAGGAAGGAAGGAAGGAAGGAAGGAAGGAAGGAAGGAAAGAAGGAAGGAAGGAAGGGAAGGAAGAAGGGAAGGAAGGAAGGGAGGAAGGAAGGAAGGAAGGAAGGAAGGAAGGAAGGAAGGAAGGAAGGAAGGAAGGAAGGAAGGGAGGAAGGAAGGGAGGGAGGAAGGGAGGAAGGAAGGAAGGAAGGAAGGAAGGAAGGAAGGAAGGGAGGAAGGAAGGAAGGAAGGAAGGAAGGAAGGAAGGAAGGAAGGAAGGAAGGGAGGAAGGAAGGGAAGGAAGGGAGAAAGGAAGGAAGGAAGGAAGGAAGGAAGGAAGGAAGGAAGGAAGGAAGGAAGGAAGGAAGGAAGGAAGGAAGGAAGGAAGGGAGGGAGGAAGGAAGGAAGGAAGGAAGGAAGGGAAGGAAGGAAGGGAAGGAAGGAAGGAAGGAAGGGAAGGAAGGAAGGAAGGAAGGGAAGGAAGGAAGGGAGGAGGGAGGGAAGGAAGGGAAGGAAGGAAGGGAAGGAAGGAAGGGAGGAAGGGAGGAGGGAAGGAAGGAAGGAAGGAAGGAAGGGAAGGAAGGAAGGGAAGGAAGGAAGGAAAGAAGGGAGGAGGGAGGGAAGGAAGGGAAGGAAGGAAGGGAAGGAAGGAAGGAAGGAAAGAAGGGAGGAGGGAGGGAAGGAAGGAAGGAAGGGAAGGAAGGAAGGAAGGGAGGAGGGAAGGAAGGAAGGAAGGAAGGAAGGGAGGAGGGAAGGAAGGAAGGAAGGAAGGAAGGAAGGGAGGAGGGAAGGAAGGAAGGAAGGAAGGGAGGAAGGGAAGAGGGAAGGAAGGAAGGAAGGGAGGAAGGAAGGAAGGGAGGAAGGAAGGAGGGAAGGAAGGAAGGAAGGAAGGAAGGAAGGGAAGGAAGGAGGGAAGGAAGGAAGGAAGGAAGGAAGGGAAGGAAGGAAGGGAAGGAAGGAAGGAAAGAAGGGAGGAGGGAGGGAAGGAAGGGAAGGAAGGAAGGGAAGGAAGGAAGGAAGGAAAGAAGGGAGGAGGGAGGGAAGGAAGGAAGGAAGGGAAGGAAGGAAGGAAGGGAGGAGGGAAGGAAGGAAGGAAGGAAGGAAGGGAGGAGGGAAGGAAGGAAGGAAGGAAGGAAGGAAGGAAGGGAGGAGGGAAGGAAGGAAGGAAGGAAGGGAGGAAGGGAAGAGGGAAGGAAGGAAGGAAGGGAGGAAGGAAGGAAGGAAGGGAGGAAGGAAGGAGGGAAGGAAGGAAGGAAGGAAGGAAGGGAAGGAAGGAGGGAAGGAAGGAAGGAAGGAAGGAAGGAAAGAAGGAAGGAATTTCTCTTTTGGAAATGTAGATATACATACATGAATGTATGTGTGTGTGTATGTGTGTGTGTGTGTATTTGTATAATTGTCCTCTGAATTCACCCTTTCTTTCAGGATATTGATAACATGTTTTATCACAGAATGGTTAATCATTACATTGTCCCAAATTCCTAAATCTTTTGAATTTGTTTGTCTTTAAAATATTTTTGTTAGGGAGATATTTCTGGGAAGATAACTGATTCATGGTAGATAAGGGAATTGCTTTCCTAGAAAGTCTTTTGGGAACAAAAAATGCATGTGTTTTTTTTTTTTCAATTGAGAAAAATGAAAGGAACTGATAACATTTAGTTGGATAAGAGTTCAGTAAGGGGAGATATAATCATTTTCCTTAAATACTTTAAATAATAAGAAAATATTATTTGGGTCTCAGAAGATAAATGAAGAGCCAGAGCAAAGTTAAAAGTAGAAATACTTTAAACAATACAAAAAATAATCTTCTAATGATTTTCATGGATTTATAATAGAGCAAAAGTTTGCTTTAGGCAAGATTATTCTTACTTTCCTTGTGCCAATAAGTTTTTCAATATTCTGATTACTTTAGATATCAAGCAATATTACTGAATGGTAAGTATGTTGAAAATATATCTTCTGAAATCCAACAATCCAGGAAGGATTGAGCACAATGAGAGTAATAGGCAAATTTTAGTGAAGGGTATGATGGATTGCCATTTTTGTTCTCTCGAACTTATCTCCTACCGTCTCCCTTCCCTACCCCCCTTTCACCTCCTGCCATTCCCTACCCGCAGAATAGTTCAGACTCTCCAAATAGCATTTCTACATTAGTGATCAAAAGAAGAATAAGCCAAAAAAACAAAACAAAACAAAACAAAACAAATAAAATTATTTTTAAAAAAACTTAAGAACTGGTAGGAACAATCTACCAGCAATTCCTTGCCTTGGAATTAATTTTTATCTTCTCTTTTTATGCCCCTAATGACAGATACTATATTATCTCTTGAGGAAGTCTGTACATGTTTAGAGCATTCTTATTATTCTAAAATTCTTTCTTATATCTAGCTGACAGAGACAGAATTAGAAGAAACCTTGCAGGATATTTATATTCACCTCTATCTAAAAAGAAAGCATACCTTTTACAATATCTTTAGTTAATCATCTGGCTTCATTTTGAAGATCTCAAGTGTTAAGAATACAACTACCTCCTGAGGTAGCTCATTTTATTTTTGGAAAGAACTAATGATTATGAGGTTTTCCTTTCTAAATGAGTTCACTGTAGTTCAACCTGTAATCTGAGACCAAGCAGAAAAAGTCTAATATCACTTCTATATGATAGTCCTTCACAGGTTTTTTTTTTTGTTTTTAAGTGTTAAAGGTGACATTGTCTTTTATTCTCCAAGTTAAAGTCTGTTCTCTCAGATTTCTGACAACCTTCTCTTGCATTTAATTCAATTAATCATCCCCTACCTCTTCCTTTCTTCCCTCCCCTTACCCATGCTGAAGCACAGATCTATGCATAATAATCGGCCAAAATCTGACCAGGTCAGAGAATGGAAGAAATATAATTTTCCAATGATAGTTCTCTCCCCACTTTTCCCTCTAAGAGTCACACAGAGATTGTCTATTTGCTCTATTCCCTCTTCCACATTATAACCATTCAAATATTTCATTGTCTCCATTATCTCTCGCCTAAACCTTTGCTCCAGATGGCCTTCCCTGAAGTGGTATATTTTTGTTTGTTCCAAAGATCAGGGCAGGGAAGCCAGCATTCCACAGTACAGCCATGCACTGTTATCTTTCAAGGGATTCATTCTCAAGAAGGTGGATGGCAGCCAAACAGTCTGCCTCTCTTCTTAATTCTTATTAAAAGGTAGTAGAAACAGAAGGCTATTTAAGCAGAAGGGCATTCTTAATGTGACTCATTCTATCATAGCACTGAGCCCTACCAATTGAATTGTAGAAGAGCTCCAATTTAGAACATCTTTATTGTCTTTGGCCATTGGAATCATAGGAGAGTAGATTACAAGAAATGGAAAAAAGCTAAGAGGCAGGGTTTGACTTTGGGGAGACAAGTTTGGTCCAATATCTGTGGAAAAAAGGGGAGGGAAAAATCTTTTTAGTAGAAATATCCAAGAATGTAATGGGCTATCTTTGTGAGGAATGAGTTGCTTGTTATTCTTTCTAACAAAAAAATGTTTAAGTATAAGCTTAAGGATAAATTCATATGGATGTACTCTAGAGAGGGAAATTGGATTACATGATTTACATACTCTCTCTGAACTCTTATGTTTCATTGATTCTAAATAGGATCTAGAATCCCCCTGAATATTTCTGAAAGTATTTTGCACTTTTAAATTGTGTAAACTTTTTTTTTAAATAGCTCTTGTGTGAGAGTACTATACTAGACACTGGGAGAGATTGATGCATATTGATTTACCTGTCAAATTTATTAGATACCACCTATTACTCAAGAATTATTTCCTAAGCAATTACAGTAATAATCATAGAACTTTAGGAAAATTATCAGATTGGATAAGTTATTTCTTTTTTTCTTCCACTAGGCTATAAACTCTTTGAAAATAATTTTCAAGCCGATTTCTATAACAGGTACATAGTAAGTATTTAATGCTTAATTACCTATTGATTGATGAATTATACAAAATAATTGTATTACAAAATATGTATCACTGATTATATTTAAACATAATTGAATGATTGGATCAAAAGAGAGTTACTAATGGTTTGATATCACCTTGGAAGGTGCCTTGTGGAATGATCAAAGGATTAGTCATTGGCTCCATGATTTTCAATGTTTTCATTAATGACTTTGGGGAAAGCTGAATTAGCATGATTATCATACTAACACAAAGCCTAGAGGACAACTAACATTCTGAAGAACAATCAGAAAGCAAAGAAGCTCAACACAATCTTATGATGGATCAAATCTAATGAAATGAAGCTAATAGGGATTAATGTAAAAAAGAAATGTCAAAACATCCACAGTATCTTTGCCAAGAAAACCCCAAATGGGTGTCACAAAGATGGACATGATCAAACGTGACTGAATAATGACAAAAGGAGAAAGGTAAAGATCCCAATACATTCTAACCTCTTCTGACCCTAGTTAGAGCATTATATATAGTTCTTAGCTATCTGGTTTCAGAAGTAATGCTGTCAGTCTGAAAACTTTTGAGGCTCCTATGGCCCATTATAACTAATTGAGTTCAAGTCATATGACTGCTTATCCATTTGCTCTATTTTATATTCAAGAACAGATACCATGCTCTAGAGAGAGATATTAAACTTTTTAGTCTTCACTTTTGTATTTGTTTGCCTAGATGCTAATTTAATTATTGACTCATAGTAAATGATTTATAAGTGTATTTTTCCTCATTTATTCAGTTATTTATTCAGCTCTGTTCAGGTAGTTTGATAATGTCACAGAGAATGGGAAAGGTGGTTATTTGTGATAAGTCTGGGAAAGTAAGATCAACTTCTTTTGTAAAAGGCCTTGAATGTCAGATTAGGGAATCACAATTTCATCATGTACACAGAGGGGAAGCATTGGATATTTTTGAGCATTTAATATTGTTCAGAGCCACGCAGAAGGATCATGACACTTAGCAGAAAAACTAGTTATGAAATTGCTGTAGCATGTCTGGCTCTATGCAATCACATTGTAGGCTAGGGTGGTGAGTATGTGAATAGAAAATATAGAAATATAGTGATCCATAGTTTAAAATGTCAAGAAATAAGTTCAGGTCAGATTTTTCTCTTAAAGCAATGAGAGGAAGTTCAAGATAAAGAAAGGAGTATTGCACTAGAAGTTTAGTTACTAAAGTATCCTAGAACTTTATAGTCAGAAAGCATATCACGTTTTTCATGAATTAATTTTTAAATATAATCACTTACTATGAACGAAGTCATGATAATCCACACAAAAATCTGATGAAATAGATAGAAATAATTATTCAAACATTGTCTCTGAACCATACTAGGTATGGGCCCATAGATTACCCTTTTATACTCTCTGAAACTCAGTTTCCTAAAGTTTAAAATAAAGACAATGCCTATGATGCATACCTTATGAAGCTATGGTGCATTTCAAATGGGATAATGGATATAAAGTGCCTTGCAAACTTTATGCAGCTATATAAATATCATTTATTCTTCTTTATTAATAATTGACATTTATATAGAAGATTCATCATACAAGAGCTTTATATACCTAATTTTATATATAATGTCTTGCTTATTTTAATTAATAAGTGACATTTATATAGAGCATTAAAAGTTTCTAAAGAAATTTCCATGCACTCTTCATTTGAATCATTCTCATTAGCTCAAAAAATTTGCTTCTAAGAGCTAGACAATACCTTAGGTATTTTAGTAATTTTTCCTCAAATATTGAAGGATGTGGTAATTCAGTGTTATGGACACTGTGTCTATTCATGAGTATCCCAAGACCTCAATGATTTTCTAACATTCTTACTTATTGTTCTTAGAATACAGGGATAAGTTTCTCTAGGTAGAAACGTCCTTAAATGATATTAGGAATCACATAGCCCATAAATTACTCCTCCCAAATAGATAAGGAATTTTATTTAAAAATCCATTTTAAAGGTAAAGATGTTAAGACTAAGAATAGTCAAATATCTCACTCAAGGTGACACAAGTAAATTACAGAAAAAAAGCTGATTGAAAACCATGATTCAAGAATTCTGGATTCTATAAAGTACTTTTTCCCACTTAAAAAAAAAAAAAAAAAAAAGGAAACATGATATTAGGAGATCTTCAATAATAGAAACATACAGAAGTACTTTAAGGGAATGAGCATAGAGGAAGTACACTTAGTTCCCAGTACTGTTAACAAAGTCTTTTAGAATCAAAGGCTAGGCTAGGTATTAGAGCTCAAAAAAACACAACTGAAGAAGAAACCTGGAGAAGGGCAACCACATGGTAAATGGTAAATACAGATGACTAGAATCCAGATTTCTGAGATCTTGGTTTTTAATTGAAGAACTGAACCATACTAGCAAGAGAACATTGGAAACCAAGGGACATCTTGGGGAAAAAAAATACTTCATAGAATCCTACACTCAAAAGACCAAGGTTAACAATTATATCATCAGCTCTGGAAAAAATTAACCTTGCAAATCTTTTATTGGTTAAGTTTGTTTTGTTTTTTTTTTTCTATGGGAGCAAGATATAGCTCTTTATCTCTTGTTGTACTAAATATCCAAACTCTGTCAATTAGTCTAACCTTTACTATTAACAACATAAAAAAATTGAGGGAAGCCATAATCCATAAAACAATGGATCTTTATCATGACACATTTCACTCAGACAGCGAAATCCTAAGAACAAAAATGAGTTCCTTGGGGTAGAAAGCATGAGGGAAAAGGGGCTACTGAAAATCAATTTAGATATATTTGGTTTTGGATTGTTATTTGTGTAGTATAACTACACAACTAATTCTGTTAACTTCACTTGGAATTATTTCATACAAGTCTTCCTAATTTTCTCTGAGATATATATTATATATGTGTGTGTATAATATATATAACATATATTTATTTAGATATATACATATACATTTATACATGTAGAAATGTCTATATGTATATATATATATATTCCTCTATTTATCTATTTATATATCAGCACAATAATATTCTATTAGATTCATATACAATAATTTGTTCAGCTATTCCCCAACTGTTGAACACTTTCTTAGTTGCCAGGTTTTTTGCCACCACAAAAAGAAGCTGCTTTAGATATTTTTGTACATATTTAAAAACATGGCTCAGTGCCATGAGCATACATGTTTCTAGAGGATCAGTTACAAAGACTGTCACCTAAACTCTGATGGGAAGAGGGAGAGATAAGCAGAATGAGAAACAGTTTTGGACATGGCCGTTTTAGGGACTGCTTTGATTTAACAGGTATTTTTCACAAACTCACACCATCTCTCCTACTTCTTTAGGAGGGGATGTACGAGGGAGAGAAAATAAATGCTTAGCAATTGAAAAAAATAAAAACAAATAAAATTAATTTTAGTCTAAATAGGTCACTGTGTTATAGATATAGCGAAGTGAGAGGAGCTTAGGAGAAGAGATTTCAATTGTCAGAAATTCACTTCAGCTACACTATAGAAAACAATTGATTTATTAACAAGTATTTATTAAGTGTCTTCTATGTGCAACACATTGTGCTAGTGCTCTATTGGGATACAAAATTCAAAACAAAAGAGTTCCTGCCTTCAATAAGTTTATAGTCATTTGAGGGAAGATTAAAAAGTACATAAAATAGATATTTAGGATAAATATAAAAATAAGTATAAAGTTATTTGAAAAATGAGGATATTGGAAGCTGGATCTATCAGAGATGGCTTTTGTGGATATGAGTCAAAATAAAGGAAGAAGAAAGATAGGAATAAGCAATGGACTATCAAAGAGACTGGCCTCAGACCTGGAACATCAAAATTCTACCAAACTCTTTGCTTTTCTTCTTCAGCACTGCATGGAATATCTGAGTTCTCCATTAGCTATGTAACAGACCTCTATTTCAAGACTTTGCCTTCATGCAAAAGGAGAAAACCAATCCTAATTCTCCCTTCATACAGGAACAGATAGTGGTCATGATGGCAAGGATCCAATAAGTGTTTGGTCCCTATCTCACCAGCTAGGAATGATTTCTTGGAGGTTAACAACAGTATGCATATAATCATCAAATTAATGGATAATTACTAAAAGTGTTAGCTTTGGAAGATGCTCCTGCATAGAGCCAAAAAAAATATTTAGAATGAAAGGGAAAATATACAAAAGGACCCATTGCTAGACAATGATTGTAACATTCTATTGGAAGAAAGTACACATCATCTCAGACATCTATTAGAAATATGCTTCAACTCAAAGCAATTTAAAACCAGTTAGGATACAGAGAGATGCTGCAGAGGCCTCTGGCAGAGGATACCTTCACAGAAAAATCCTAATCTCCTGAAGAAAAAGATTTAGTCCATAAACAATCTAGTAGCCTCTCCCATTACCCACCCCTCACTACTTTTATTTTACAAATAACACAGCACTGTGGCCCTATTGTTCAAGCTAGGTTAGAATGCTAGTTCTATCTATTTTCTGATTTCAATAATCTTGGAAGGTGTCACTGTCTCTGGAGTTAGAAAAAGGACCTGGGTGAAAGCTGCCTCACATACTCATTACCTGTGAGACAGACACAGGGTTATTCCCTAAATGAGTTTCCTCTTTTAGGAAATCGGGGGCTAAACACAATGTCTTTTAAAGCTTGAATTCTATGCTCCAGTAGAACACTTTGGAATCCAACTTCCTTGTCTAAAAACAAAACCATTGGGGGCCAGATAATCTCTGAAGTCTACCTCCAGTTCTAAATCCCATGACAATGTTTTGCATCATTTTGTCAGGTAAGGATTATATTAGTCGCAGAGAACTGAAAAATGAGCAAAGGATAGAGGAGTGGGGAGATAAGAAAGACAACAAAAAACCCAAAATATTAAAATCTATAAATCCCAGGATAGGGTAGGGCAATTTTTGAATCAGGGGTTGCCCCTGGAAAGCCCATCCTTAATGGTTTGTAGTGAATGTGTGAGCCCATTTCCCTTTCTCCCCTCCTCTCGAGGCTCCCAGGCCCCAGCCAAGATCATGCTATTTGTTGCTTCCTTCATCATCCAGATTACAATAAACCCCATAATCAGTGCTGATGCTTGGAAGGATCTGTAAGGACTCAAAAATCAAGGCTTCAGGAGAGCAACCAGTTTTGGACTGTCTAGAATAGCATCCTGTTTGTATTCCCTCATAATGACACAGAGAGAGCCCAGTATGCCTTCTTTCCTGGCCCACTGCCATCTCTTAAAATTTTTGTTTAATTAGGCAGCTTCTAGGAACCACATGATCCTACTTAAGAAGCCACTTCACTAAATTAAGCTATAGGTAATTTTGTGAGGTACAGGTGGCATTTGAGTTTTTTTATCTGATTTGAGACAGAAGATTTCAAATATCATAATTCTTTTAATGGACCTTAGAGAAGGCCTTCAGGGAGGGGAGGTGGCCTGACAGTTGCAAAATCAGTATGAATGCAACCAGTATAGAATGTATAAAAGGGGATATTTTTGTATAAATCAAGAACCTTAGGGTGGAATAAAAGGGATGCTTCCCAATTGATAAATGGTCAAAAGAAATGAATAGAGAATTTTCAGAGGATGAAAGCCATTTATACTCATATGAAAAAATGCTCTAGATAAATAATGATTAGAAAAATGAAAATTAAAACTCTGAGGTACCACTGCACACCTCTCAGATTGACCAAGATAACAGGAAAAGACAATGATAAATGTTGGAGGGGATGTGTGAAAACTGGTAAACTAATACATTGTTGGTGGAGTTGTGAAACGAATCAACCATTCTGAAGAACAATCTGGAACTATTCCCAAAGGACTATAAAAGTGCATACCCTTTGACTCAACAGTACCAATAATGGGTCTGTATCCCAAGGAAATTATAAAGAAGGGAGAATGACCCACATGTGCAAAAATATTTGTAGCAGCTCTTTTTGTGGTAGCAAAGAATTGAAAAATGATAGATGCCCATCATTTGGGGGCATGACTGAACAAGTTGTAGTATATGAAAGTAATCGAATATTATTCTATAAAATATGACGAACAAGCTGATTATAGAAAGGCCTGGAAATATTTACATGAACTGATGCTGAGAGAAACAAGCAGAACCAGGAATACATTATATGCAATAACAGCAAGAATGTCTGATAATCCCCTGTGAAAGACTTGGTTCTTCTCAGTGGTTCAGTGATCCAAAACAATTCCAATGACTTTGGACAAAAAATGCCATCTGCAACCAGAAAAGTAACTATAGAGGAGACTGAAAGTAAAGCAACATATACTATGTCCACTTCTTTTTTTTTCTGTTTTTTCCTCTCTCCCATTGTTTTTTTTCCCTTTTGTTCTGATGTTTCTCTCCCAATATTATTTATAAAGCAATGGGTATTAAAATTAATTCATTATTTTTTTAAAAGGAGAAAAATACAAGTGATGCTACTAACTTGTGACTGCCTGTGAACCTGGAGGAAGGGGGTTAGGGGAAGAGTTAATATAATAATAACAACATAAGCATGTTATGTAGTACTTAACAGCCAATTGGTATAGTAGATAGAATGCGGGGCTAGGGTCAAGAAGATTCATCTTCATGAATTCAAGTCTGATCTCAGTTGCTTCCTACCTCTGGACAAGTCACTGAGACCATATTTGCTTCAATTTTTTATCTGTAAAAATGATTTGGAGACAGAAATGGCAAACTACTCCAGTATCTCTGCAAAGAAATCCCCAAAGGGAGTCATGAAGAGTTGGACATAACTGAAAATCAACAGAATAACAATAGTTTTAGGTTTACAAATCATTCATATATGCTGTCAAGTTTTTAGATCTCAGGTCTCCTCCTGCAAAATGAAAAAATAAGAATTTAAACCCAAAACCTATAAATTCTAATCTGGTGAGGTTTTTTTTTTTTTTTTTTTTTTTTTTTGTTGTTGTTTATGTTTTACCATATCTGACCTCAATCTGTAAACTCCATACATCCTAGTTTATTTCTGAATAAGAATCCCATTTTCTGAATTCATGAAAAAGTCCCAATCTGAATTTAATTTGAAGAGACATAATGATGAGAAATCCAACAGTCTTTCTTTGGTTCCTTGGTTTTATGTACATTGTCTCTACAATTAGAATGAAAATTCCTTGATGGCAGATAGTATTTTTTTTTTACTTTTGTAATTGTATCCTGATTTCTTAGCATGGTGCTTGGAATATAGTGTTTACAAATGCTTTTCTATTGATTCATTCAGTCAGTAAAGAAATCTACCCCCAATGGAAAAGCTTGTACAAATCATTTGTACTCAGTGACTCAAATTCAACTGAAGTTTTCTTGACAAAGATACTGGAGGGGTTTGTCTTTTCCTTCCAGTCTATTTTACAGATGAGGAAACTGAATAAATAGAGGTACACAGCTAGTTTCTGAGGCCAGATTTGAACTTAGGTTTTCTTGTCTCCAGGTATGTGGCTCTATACGTTGTACCCTATGAGTTTACCACTAGCTAGTTGAAAATAGAGGGTCTTAGCCAGCACTTGGTAATAGAAACCAGAACAATGGGAATTCTTCGATGTTAGATAATTCGTAAAAAAAATTTTGTGGTCCTAGGTTTCTCAGAGAGCCTGTAATTTCCCAAATGCTTAAGCAAGACATTAATTCTATACTGTGAGTTAGAAAGACTGTGAAAACATCAGATAATGTTTAGAAGAGCATGAAATGAAGGAAGGTACACAATATTATTCTTATATTCAGCTCCAGTTGGGCTCTTGATTAAGGAGTGTTCTACAAAGCTAACATAGAATGGCAGATTCTAACTAATTCATCATGTGACTTTGGACAAACCATTCATTCCTTGAGGGCTTAGTTTCTTTCTCCATCAAATGCATTGAATTAGAAGATCTCTATTATAGATTCTATAGATTCTAGCTGGAAAATTCATTGTTCTTTGTTTTAATATTTCAACAAAAGGCCCCTTCCAGCTCTAATATTCTATTCTGAAGCCCCTTTCAATTGTATGTCTGTGAGTTGAGTCTTAAATTGGCCTTGGATGACACTGTGTTTGAAACTTTACAAACCAATCTTGTTTCTGGAGACAAAAGCAGGACAAAAAACAAAGGATTTTGCTTGAGACAGAAAAAGGTCTTTTTGAGATGTGCAAATAACATTTTATAAACGTCTTTGACCTACAACAGTATGATTGTACAGTGAGGTAATTATCTGGTTAATTTGAGCAAAAATATATGCTGTCTTTCTTTTCCTTTGAATTCTTGAAATCTAAAAGTTTTTACAATGTATTATCACATAAGAGCTAATGTAGTATAATGGAAAATGTACTATATACTTAATAGTCAGAAGCTTTATGCACTAGTGCCTACAAGTTTTATGATTGAACAACATATTCATAACATATTCCCTCCTTTTGAGATTCACTTTCCTTTTATATAGATTGGGGATGGTAATGACAATTACATTTCCTATTCACAAGGTCTTTGTGAATAGGAACTTAATTTTCATTATTCAGGTTTTTTTTTTCTAATTTGCTTGGGCTGAATATGGTATTCCTCAAGGGACAGTCAATAACTTTAGTTGTACCTCGCACAATATCCCCCGAATTTAGATCTAGAGAATAATTTAGATACCATTCTATTCGATCCTCTCATTTTATATCAGAAGATTGAAATCTACATCAGTAAAGTGACTGAGTCAATGATAAACAGCTATTAGGAGCCAGAGCTAAAATCTGAACATAAGTTTTCTGAAGTCCAGGGGCTTTTTACTCCATCACTCTCTTTGCAGTTAGCACTTGATATTCCAGACAACTGACCTTGTTAGGTTTATCTTTTCTCAATTATAAACTTTTTTGAACAGCTTATCTGAATATTTCAAATGGCAGTGGATGGGGTTGTGTAGCAGTGAATTTTCTAAATATTTCTTCAGGACTTTAACAGAACTTGATTTTATTGATGTGATTGCTTCCTCTGTTATCACAGCTCAAAATACTTCCACATATTAATAGACAATTTCATGAATTGCTGTGGTTAAAAGATTCATTGTCTGACTGTAAGCCTATCATTAATGGCCCTGTCCACTCTTAATTAAGTTCATATCTTGCTAGAATTCCATCACTAGAAGGCCCTTCTTGCTAAGTATGTTTTTTCTAGACCTTGTATTCCATGACTATTTCTTCTTGCACCACCTCCTTAAAAAACGAAGTATCACTCCAGGACCTCAGATGACATCTGGAATATTGTCTGGATACTACTACATTTTAGAAGAATAGTAGAAAAAAGTGTAGAGGTAGTAAAGAAAGCAAATAGGATAGTGAGAAGAAGCTAAAATCACCCCTTTGACCTAGCAGTACTACTACTAGTTTTGTTTCCCAGCTAGATCACTAAAAAGTAAGAGGACCTATGTGGGCAAAAAGATTTATAGCAACCCTTTTTGTGGTGGCAAACTATTGGATTTTAGAGGATGCCCATCAATTGGGGAGTGGCTGAACAAGTTGCAGTATATGAATGTAATAGAATACTATTGTGCAAAAAGAAACACAGATTTCACAACCCTCTCCAAATACTTTAAATAATGACTCTAAAAAATTCTAGAGCAGAGTAATCCACAAAATGATATAATAAACCAATTTTCCAGCCCAGGACAGCTTGGAGGATTGATTGGCTGGGAAGAGTTGTTGCATCTGGGTGAGAGAGGAGCACAGTCTTGTGCAGGTCACAATAGCAGAGCCCCAGATCCAGCAAAGCAGGAGAGGGCCTGGGGAGCTACTGAATCATCAGGAGCAATAGGGACTTCTCTCCAAATAGGAGAAAAATAATGGCTGACTCAGCATGAGAGTGATCACCATATTTCTAGACAATGTATAACTTACTTGGCTGTGTCATTGATTACTACAGAATGAGTTCTGGTATTGATGTCATTTTGTCCATTGGCTGAACAGAGTGAGGGAACATATTTACAGGGAACAGTATGATAGGGTCAAGAAGGGCCCTGAAATTCAAAGGACAGCCTGTCATCAATATCTTTATCATTTGCATTGTCATGACCATAAAGAAGATAATCTCCATTATCACTGAAAGGGGGAGAAAACTTCCATGGAAATCTCTAGTGCTCAATTGACCATTACTCAATTTATCCTATAATTCTTATAAACCAGAATTAAAATGATAACTTCATTTAAGATCACTTATTTTTATTGTTCTGAAAATCATAGACTAGTTCCACAGATCGGAAGATTTCAGGCTATCATGTTGTCCAATGTCCAGTGCTTCAATCCATTCGGGAATCATTAGTTTTACTGACAAGGGATTATCTATATTATTTTAAAATATATCCAATGGTAGTGTGACTAGTAACAAAAGAGTTAGTCTCTTCAAAGTTTTTAGATCTGATGACTATTGATGATCTGTATTATGAACAAAAATTTTCCTTTTTGTAATCCCCCTTACTCTTCCCCACCTACCATTGTTCCTAATTCTATTCTTTGGAATCCAATAGGAAAAAAAAATCATTTAATTTCCCTTCCACATGGCAGCCCTTCAGCTAATTAAAGCCTGATGAATAGAGTCTCATTTTACATCATGAGATAGTGAAAAGCATCCCAGACTTGGAATCAGAAGAATTATCACAAGCTGGTTAAAAACAGCTGCAGCCCACAGAATACATGTATACTAATGTTGAATTGACCCCAGAAAACTATCATCTCCCCCATCCTGGCTGCTTTTAAGCTATAGCAGTCAGAGTCAAATTTCTTGGAATCCTGCATCTCATTATTTATTTCTTACTAGACAATGTAGCAAATACCCTCATTTCAGTGGTCTAGATAAGCACTTTAACTTTTCCCCCTGATGACCCCCTTCTTACCCCACAAATTTTTTTACATGATTCCAGATATATAGTCATATAAAATAGGTATTCAAATCAAGCATTTACTTATAAAAAAATCATAATTTGGTAATCCCCACATTCAGTTATAAGTCACAACCCAAATGGGATTGCTTTGGAAGCATTAATCCTTCGTCATTTATTCTGAAATTGAATTCTAGCCCCATTGCTGGCACTATCAGCAAGTGATATTAGCAAGGGAGGACTTCTCTGGAATTCTGATTCTTCCTCAGTAAAATTTGGAAGTTGGTCCACATGATCCCCAAGATATATGGATTTTTAATTTAGCATTCTATCTCACTTTTCCTCCTCCCAACTCTGCCTTACTCCTTTCAATAGCCCTCATTTTTTAGCTTTCCTTTATTTCTCAATCCATCAATTCCTGTCTCCTCTTTTTTCTATCTTCCCACATTTGTGTCTATTAAATATAAGAACACCCTTGGTATTGGTGAAGTAAATATTAATAAAATAAAGATACAAGTCCTCAAAGAGTTTACAAGTTGATAAACGCATGCAGAAATATTCATAATACAAAAAGATGAATAGGGTACATATATATATGTATATATATATATTCTTACACTTATGGAATTCGACTTACATATCCCCTTAAAATATACCAGTAAAATGTAAATAATATGGAAGAGGGATCAAAGACATAAGAGTAAAGGCAGACATTCACTCAATTCTCACTCAGCCTTCTCCAAATACCTTTAAATAATGAATCTAAACAAATTCTAGAGCAGCAGAATCCACAAAAAAGATAATGAAACAATTTTCTAGCCCAGGACTTGGAGGGTTAGCTAGAAAAATCTGTCACATCTGGGGGAGAGTGGAGCACAGTCTTGTACAAGCTATGCCAGAAGAATTCCAGGTCCAGTAAAGCAGGAGAGGGCCTTGGGGCAATGGGGACTTCTGTAGCTTTCATCCTACACACACTCCTGCTCATCAATATGTGAGAGAGAAAGGGAAAAATACCTGAAATACTTAACTATATAAAATAACAGATTGTTAGAGATCATCACATCCAAATTCCTTTAACATCTGAGGAACTGAGGCAGAATAACCTGCTCAATGGTCACACAGAGTCAGCAAGTGACAGGTCAAGTCTAAAGGCAGATTATTAATTAAATTAATCTTGTTCCCATATATCAATTCAATGACTCCAAATTCTTTGAATAAATGTCTTATGTTCTTGTCTCTGTTCATTTATTTCATACCATTTCATCTGCCTGTAATGACCTGCTCACCATGCTCATTATGGAAACATTATTTTTCAAAGGTAAATACAACCATTCTCTGTGAAGCCTTATTGGCCCAAAGTAGATATCAATACTTCCGCTATTTTTTTTTTTGATACATCACTACTAACATAGAACTTACTAGTTACTTATTAAGAAACAATAAAGCAAAAAGAACTTAGATTTTCCCAAGTTCATACAAATATATAGCAGTTAATGTACTTTACAAATTTCACAGCCTCTAACACCAAATCTATCACTCTTCCAAGTAAACCACACTATCAAGTATTCCATGTCCTTTAAATTGGAATTCAGCTCCAACAAGACATGAGTCACATTTCATAGATTTTTATCTATTAACCCGCATCAGGTTGTAAACACAGTTGACTAATAAACGATTTTTGAATACAATGAATTAATTCTTTTATCACTTCACTTTTTATCGAAATTTATTTTGTAATTTTTTTAGGGGAATGGGTAACATTACAGACTTGTAACATCAGAAAATCACAGCATGGGAGTTCCCTCCATTGGTACAGATTGATAACTCATCTCTAAACCTGCTACATTAATGCTTCATTTTATAACTTCATTTTTTTCTTTTCCTTTATCATTCCCATTTATACTCTGAGGAAACAAGCCAAGATAATGAAGTAATGGATTAGGACTTTGGTCTCTTGTTTCCTGGCAAAAGACCTTTTTGTCCTTTTAACCAGACTTTTTTTCTGTGTTTAACTCTTACCTTCAAAGGTATCCTGTTACCCACAGAGAATGCTACACTGTCTTGCATACTCCATGAAGAGAATAAAAGGACATTTTTCAGAATTATATCATCTCACAGTTGAAAGTTATTTTCAAAATAATTGCCTTTATAATATTGCCAACAAATGGTAGTAGGATCATAGACCTGAAAGTAAAGGGGAACTTGGATGACATCTAGTTTAAACTTATTTTAAAAATGAAGAAACTTAGGTCTAATTAGGTTAAGTGGTTTGTCCAACATCACACAGGTAGTCAGTATCCAAACTAGCATTTGAATCCTCTGACGAACTTCAAAGCTGCTTTTCCTTCTTTTCTCCTAGAGATTCTCAAATATTTTGGTCTTCTAACTCCCTTGTATTCCAAAAAAAATACTTTCCCTAAGAGCTTACATTTACTGTGTTATAATTATTTAAATTAAAATGTCTTAATATTATTATTTAAATAATTGAAGTGATGTCACGGATCACCTGAAAGGTTCTGGGGTATCTTAGAGAGGTTCTTACATCACACTTTGGTACTTTGTACTACAGTTTGCTTCATCTAGGCTTTGGTTAGACTCTTAGGGAGGGGGATGCCACTATTTCTCATAGCAGTGTGTTTTACTTTTGGATGTATCTAATTCTTAGTAATGTCCATCAATTGTTCTATTTGTCTTCTGCAGCAAAGTAGAAATCTAAGATTTCCACATGACAGCTTTTCAAATATTGGAAGACAGTTATTATCTTTCTTTCCTTCTTATTTCCGTCATTGAATTAAAATCAATCAATGTCTATTAAGAATCCTTTATGTACAAGTTCCTGCAATCGTCTATGGCTGCAAATATAGTGAATAGAACAATTTATCAAGGTTTTCATAGACTAGAGGAAAGAATGAAGAATATACTGTTAGACAAAAAAATCAACAATATGGAGCAGCATTGGGTAATTGAAAGCATTTTGGACTTGAGGTCTGGAAATCTATGTGACCATGAGTGAGCCATGTCTCTTTTTTTTTTTTAACTTTGGTTATCATATATTTAAAAGGATGGTAATATTTGAATGCCCTAACCCTTAATGTGATATATAGACATTAGTGTCAAGGGTTAGTTAAGAGGTGGAGAAGTCATTTTTTTTCCTCAACAGGTCTGATTCCAGAATTGTTCAAATTAGAGCTGGAGGGATCTAAGATAGTATAAACTCAAAAGATTCTCAATTAAGGGTTTATAGACTCCTTAGGGGTCCACTAATAGAATTCAGGTATATAAGTATACATGTACGTTATGTATCCATGTACTTGAATGAGAAAATAGGCCTCATTATTTTTACTAAATTTTGGCTTTCTTTAACCTTATATATTTCATTTTATGCACTTAAATAATTATTCCAAAGGCTGCATATGTCTTATAAGCATCCATGAAGCAAAAGTTTGAGAACCCCTGACTTTGTCCAATCCCTCATTGTTTGTATATATAAATTAGTAATGTCAGAACAAGAACTTATAATTGGTCTCCAATTTGGCTCCAATTCCATTACATTTTCCATTCAATGAAACCTATAGGAGAAATCTCCTTCACGCGTTCATTTTTATATTAAAAAAAAAAAAGAAAGAAAGAAACACAACAGTGATTAAAGAACAAAGAGCTTGATCCATTTCTTGGATATAACACAGTTGAAAAGAGCATTGAATTTGGGGTTAGCGACTCTTAAATCAAATTCTAGCTTCAATATTTCCTGTATGTCGTATTTACGGGACAGCTAGATGGCACAGGATTGGACTGCCAGGCCTGAGATCTTGAAGATTCATCTTCTTGAGTGCAAGTTTGGCTTCCGATACTCATTAGTTTTCTAATCTTTGGCAAGTCATTCAACCCTGATTGCCTCAATTTCTTTATCTGCATGATTTTAAGAAAGAAATAGAAAACCACTTCAA
This sequence comes from Sminthopsis crassicaudata, assembly GCF_048593235.1. Classification (NCBI taxonomy): domain Eukaryota; kingdom Metazoa; phylum Chordata; class Mammalia; order Dasyuromorphia; family Dasyuridae; genus Sminthopsis; species Sminthopsis crassicaudata. The sequence continues at coordinate 90,372,846 of NC_133617.1, forward strand.
TATTTGTTGTTAAAAAAATATCAAGTAAGACAAAAATGAATGTTGAAAACTATATATATATAACTGGAAAAAATTTAAGTGGAGGAAAAGAAAATACCAATGAGGGCACAAAGAGTCAAACTTAGTTGAAATGATAAAACAATAATCAAAAAAAGTGTAATATTTTAAAATGTCACCTCACTTCTCTAAGCCTCGGTTTCCTCATCTATAAAATAAAAGAATTTAAACTAACAAATATCTTAGGTGCTTTCCACCTGAAAATGCTTTATTTGATTTGGTTTATTCTAAATCATAGAATCATAACAGAAAGGGACTCAGAGATCATTTAGTCTAACCCCCTTAAACTACTGCTAAGGAAATTAGGAACCTCAATTTCAAGGACAAGCAACTTGATCAAAGTTTCAGAGATTGTGTTTAAATGTGGATGATCTGACTCTAAATCTTTTGCACTACACTGTACCACACTTAGCCTCATTTATTTTAGGTATTGATTATCATTTCGCCATGTAGTAATTTTCGCAGATGAGTCACTTGCAGTGTTGAAGGTTGGGATATGGAGGGGAGGAGGAGCTCTTATGAAAAAGAGACTAGCCGTTGATAGTCCATTCAATCTGCTCATCTAAGCTTAGGAATTGCTCTGAACACTACAGAATAAATTAATTCTGATTCACTGGAACATATTTGACTCATGGAGAAACTGGAAATGTATTTCCACCCCATTAAGGCAATGGTCATTTTCCAAATGAATCCTTTTAGAGAAGTTATCTGAAGGAGATTGACATTGAAAGCAAATGCCTGTGATATTTAGATGGTGAAGATATTAAGAGTGATTAGTTATCATCTTAAAATGCTCATTGGTGAGCCGTTTATATTGCCTATGTTTCTGCAATAAATTTTTGCCCCTTTGTGCCTCTTTCTCTAAAAGAAGCATAAGGATCGGTTTTGCATCTGGCTGTGCCCATCTTGAAGCTTAAAAAATAATCATAAAATTACAGAATTTCAGAAATGGAATGGATCCCAGAGGTCATCTTGTCCAACTCCCTGCTGAAAGCATACATCCTAGAACAAATGCCCCAAATTTTCATCTAGTTTCTGCTTAAATATCTCCAGGGACAATGAACTCATTGCCTCTTATAGCACTTCAATTTATTTTGAGGGTAGTTCTGGTGATTAAAACACATTTCCTTATACTGAAATTAGTTCAGGTCTTTGTAAGCAGAACAAGTCTAATTCTTGTTCTTCATGATTGAACTTCAGATATTAGAAAACAATGTTTTTGATTCCCCTAAGTTTTCTCTTTTCCAGATGAAACATCCTAATGTCCTTAAACCAATAATCATTTAAAGTTTTGCAATTCCCTTCTTCTTCTAGACATCCTCTTATGATATATGTACTATCCAAACTACCTAAGAGTGAAATAAGTTGGCTCACATAATAGTGAGCTTATATCCTATGAATCTTTCAGTAGAGGTTATATGACTAATTGTCCTATCTATGTGTGTAAAGCAGAGTTCCCAAGATTGTCCTTGATGAAAATCTAGTGTTCCACATAAGTCAACAAAGTTTTTATGAGTACTTGCCAATTATAGAGATTTTTTTTCCTTCTGAAACATTAAATATCAAATTACAAGTATATTATAATACTTAGTATAATTAATAATATATACTTTTTCAATCTGAAAATAAATCTAATTTTCTCTTTTCCTTCCATCAATATAACAGTAGAATTGGCAGATATGTCCAGGCTAAATATTGGAGTTGGACATGAGGTTAGTGACCCATAAAGAGTGCTAAGTTTTTTTCTGCTTTTAAGCTTAAATGCAGAAAGTAATGCAGAACTGAAGGGTTTGGATGTAGATTCTCTTGTCATTGAGCATACCAAAATGCAATGGTGTACTTACAGGACTCATGGTCAAATCAACCCATACATGAGTTCTCCTTGCCACATAGAAATGTTACTTACTGAAAAGGAACAAATTGTTCTTAAACCAGAAAAGGAGATTGCTCAAAAGAAAAAGACATTCCAAGAGAAACTGAAGAAATAAAAGCTTATGGCACAAGAGTAAATATGATAGTGCAAATAAAAGTAAAATGAAGTATTACACTAAAATAAAATAAAATAAAATCTTACTCTGATATCCTATCATGATTTAGGAAATAACCATGGATTGTTAAACACATACCAATAAAGTACAAGTCCTGCAGGGCTGTAACCAAGAACAGCTATTTGGCATAATAGGTAGAGCAGTGAATGAAGTTAAGATGAGATAAGTTCAAAATTCTGCTTCTGAAACATCCCAGGCACGTCCCACTATGTAAATCTATTATCATCTCTAAACCTTATTTTTCTATTTTGGAAATTGGTGATAATATCAGGTTGTGTGAGAATTGAATGAAAAAGTCTATGAAAAGTGTGTGTGAACCTTAAAGCACAATATTTTAGATTATTATTTTAACTTGGATGACCACTAATTATGGCTTTAATATAAGAATGCATTTTAATCCTCATGAGTCAACCACTAATAGAAGAAGCATATAGCATTTAAACAATGACCAAATGAAAACAGAACCAAAAAAAATCTTAAAGTTGGAAGCCATTCCTAAGAATTCTTTTTTCAAATTTTCTATTATCCCCAGTTATATGTAAAAACAATATTTTTGTTATATGTATATAGACATTTTAAAACATTTCCTTATGAAGTATGTTGGGAGATAAAAATCAGAACAAAAGGGAAAATGAGAGAAAAAAAAGAAGAAAAAGAAAAAAAATTAATATTGCATTTATTGATTTACATTTAGTTTCCATAGTTCTCTCTCTGGATGAAGATAGCATTTTTCTTTTTTAATTAAAGATTTTATTTTCAAAACACAGGAATGGATAATTTTCAAAATTCACTCTTGCAAAATCTTATGTTCCCAAATTTTTCCCTACATTCCTCCAACCTCCACCCCCTGATGGCAAGTAATCCAGTATATGTTAAACATATGCAATTCTTTTGTACATATTTCCACAAATATCTTGCTGCACAAGAAAAATGAGATCAAAAAGGGAAAAAATTAGAAAGAAAGAAAAATGCAAGCAAAGAACAACAAAAAGAATGAAAATTCTATGTTGTGATCCACACAATTCCCTCAGTCCTTTCTCAGGGTGCAGATGGCTCTTTTCATCACAAGATCATTGGAACTGGTCTGAATCATCTCATTGTTGAAAAGTCGCATCCATCAGAATTGATCATCATATAATGTTGCTGTTGATGAGTACAATGATCTCCTGGTCCTGCTCATTTCATTCAGCATCAGTTCATGTGAATCTCTCCAGGCTTCTCTCTAATCATCGTGCTGATCGTTTCTTATAGAACAATAATATTTCACAACAAGTATGGAAGACAAGCAGTAAAAATGTAGTTGAATTATGAGATATAGCGTCTTTTAAGAAACAGCAAGAAAACAACATAATTGAATCTTAGGGAATTTTGAGGGGGTTGAAATCAATCAGTCTGCCAATAAACATTTGCTAATGTGGCAGGTAGTGTACTAGGCACTTTGGATATAAAAAGAGGCAAAAGACAATCTCTGCCTTTAAGGGGATTACTATTTAATGAGAGAGATAATAGGCAAATAAATATATAGAAAGTCCAGTATATACAAAATAAATAGAAAACTAATTAATAGGGAAATCACTGGAATTTAAAGGAATTTTGGAAGACTTGCTATAGAAAGAGAGAATTTTCACTGGTACTTAAAAGAAGTAAGAGAGGTTAATAGTAAGGGAAGAGAAGAGGAGCATTCCAAGCATGGAGACCCATCCAGAAAAAAATGCCCAAAGTTGAGAGGAGGAGTCATTTTTGCTGGAACACTCAGAAGTCCATTGTCTCTGGGTCTAAGAGTATATGATGGGAAGTAATGTATAAGAGTAAGATCAGAAAAATTAGAGGGGACCAAGGCAATAAAAGGCTTTATAAAAGTAAAAGCATTTATCCTTTGTCCTGGAGGTAACAGAACTAACAGAATATACTGATTGATATTGTGATAGTTATGATTTAGGAGAGATTGATAAGGGGAAGATAGAATACAATGGGAAAAGACTTGACCAAAAGAAGACTACTGTAATACTCAGGAATGACATGAAGATGGCCTATAATAGGACAGTAGAAGTGATAGAGATGCAAAAGAGAAATACAGAGGAAATTACTAACCATATAATGGATTGGATGTGGAAAGGTTGAGATAAAGGATAACCCCAATGTTCTAAGTCTGGGAGACTAAGAGGATTTACTGATAATACGGAATAGTTTGGTTGGGGGCAGGAGTTTAATTGGACATATTGAGTTCCAGTAGTTTTTAAGGACAGTTAAATTTAAGATGGCATTTGGAGATCTAAGGCTGGAGGTCAGGAAAGGGATTAGAATTGGATAAATAGATCTGAGAAATAATTCATGGAGATGATCATTGAATCTACAGAAACTAATGATATGAACAAGCAAGAAAACATAAAGAAAAAAGATAAAAAGATCCAAATACAAAATGGTTAGTTAGTGAGATCTAATTGAAAATCCAGCAAAGTGAACTAAAGAGTGATTATTAAAATTGGAGGAGATCCAAGAGAGATAAATGTCTTAAAAACCTAGAGATAAGAGAAGGTGATGGATAGTGTAAGATTCTTCAGAGAAGTCAGGGACAGAGCTTTAAAATGGTCATGGAAATTGGAAATTGTGTCATTTTTAACTTTGAAGAGAAGAAAAAAAATCTATGAGTCCAGAAGCCAGCCAACAGAGAGTTAAAAAAAAAAAAAAAAAGAAAGATGAAAAGATTGTGATTTCCCCATGGTCAAACAGTGACTATATTTTATAATCAGGTCTTACCTCAGGTCATCTTGATTCTAAGGCCAGCCTTCTATCTGCTCTACCATCTCATATGATTGCTGCTTCAACATTCTATAATTTTATCATGATTCAAGACAGATGCTCTATACCTGTTGTTGGCAAGATGCATTTTATCTCTAGGCAGAGACTTGCTTTTTTCTTCAATAAAAAGAGGTGGAAAAAAGGGAAAAAATCTTCAGAATCTGAGCCTAACATCCCCTTCTTTTGTTTGTTCACTGGACCAGATAATTACTACACAAATATGGGTCAGGTATTTGCCATCCAAATTAGTTTCAAAGCCATGAGTCCTTGAATCAGGACTTTGAGCTGGAAAAAAAATACAATAATAATAGGTAAGATTTTAAAAATTGAAAACAGAAAGGAGAATTATGCTCTCTATGTGATTTTGTGAATGTTTCATCAACCCATTAATTGGGAAGATGTTCTACAAGCATCAAGCGGGTGGGACAATTTATTAATAAGATTGGTGAATGATTAAATAAGGAAATGCTGGGACTAGGATAGACTGACATTAACATTTCAATAAAACAAACAAGGTAAAAGTCTTTGTATTCCTTTCCTCTTAATTTCTTTAGGTCAAGTTTCTTTTTCTTTTAAAGGAAAAAGCCCTGAATGTAGAGTTAGAAGGCATATAAATGGATCTGGCCTCACATTTAATAGCTTTGTAATCTTATACAAGCTATTTCACCTCTCTGGATGAAATTTTCTTACCTAGAAAAAGCATCATTTTAACCCGCAGACTTCTGAAGCCACTTCTAGTTTTGAATCTATGATCCTATGACCCCCAGAAACAAGGTAACAAAAGAGGAAAAAAAAACAAGAAATAAAAAATGTTAAATGGAAAACAAAGGGGAAAAAAGAATTTTGAAGGGTAAGTGGGAAAGCCTATATGTGTTGGAATGATAAAGTGTGAAAGGAGACAGCACAGAGAAAGAAGGGAAAGAAGACCGAATATTTGGAGCCATTTAATTCATAGAATGTTTTTTCCCCATAGACCATGGGTATACAACTTGACTCTGAAAATAGATTTCAAAAGTACATGAGCTTGGATGGAGAAAAATATTTTCACTTATCTAACCAAAATTGAGCATTTTGTTCAATTATTTACTTCTATTATTTTGCAGTGTTCATAAGCTTCACCAGACTGATAGCACATGTACACACACACCCCTATGATAGTAGTAGAAATCAAACTCTATAAGATGGAAATAGCTTCTCTAGTTTATAGGAAGGATAAGAGGAATTTCAGGTGTTTACAAAAGGCAACCCATTCAGTATTTTTTCTTTTTTTGTTATTTATTTAAAACTTAAAATCAAAAAGAACAGAAAAAGAAACAAAAATTGTCATACGCTCAATAGCACATCATTTAGAGATGATTTAAAATATGAAACGATAAGTTTCCATTCCAAGAAAGTCAATATGCTAAATATTACACATTGTGTTTCAGACCTGTCAATCCTTAGATTTCATCTTTGAAGGTTCTCTTTTATTCTCTGCTGTTCACTTTTTGCTTTCTTCTTTTTTTCCCCTCTTTCTTCCCTCCCCTATCTCCCCTAAGAAGGCTTAAGTTAAGCATGAAACTAGATAGATAGATAGATAGATAGATAGATAGATAGATAGATAGATAGATATAGATATATAGATTGATAGGTAAGATATCTATATGTGCATATATAGGTACCTATCTATAATTATACACATATATATGTATACATATAAATTCCAATACGTAAGGATGTACTATGCTTATTTGTCCTCTCTTTCTGTGATGGTAGATATCATTCTTTTTAGGTTCAAGTCTTTCCGTATAATTCTAAGTCCACAACTCATCTTTTCCTACACCACAGCAATATTCTAACCTTATGCTATCTATTTTAAGTAGTCAAAAACAATATAGATTAATATGACTGAAATATAGTAGAATTTTTGTTTTTCTCTTTTGATTAAATCCATTTTATTATTAGCTTTGTCTGAAGTCAAAGATTGCTATATCCATTCAATATTAATCAGAGGATGAAGAGATAAGACATTGTTGACTAGTTACTTCCCACTAAAACATATTGAGGCAGCATATGCTTTTCAAACCAGAAAAAAATGCCATACTATTTTTTCATTACAAAAAAAGGAAAATAAATCATAACAAAGAAAAAATATTTTGCTAATATTAAAGTATAACATAGAACTATGGTTATCATTATTAATTTTACTCTGAATAGTCCCCAAAGGGCTATGCTCACATACTTTAAAAAAATCAGTGAAAAAGAGGCAGCTAGTTGGTGCAGTAGATAGAGCAGCAGCCTTGAAATCAGGAGGACCAGAGTTCAAATCAGATCTCAGACACTAATACTTCCTAACTGTGTGACCCTGGGCAAGTCACTTAACCCCGATTGCCTCAGGGAAAAAAAGAAAGAAAAAACTACAAGAAAAAGAGTCAGTGAAAAAGTTCACTTATAAATAAGACTGAATTGAGAAATTGTAAAGCACTTTGAACTCATATCTCTTAAACCCATAGGATGTAAGGCTTTGGGATACATTCAAGACTATACTGTTAAATATTGAACAATGGCTTCCCAGAAGGAAAATAAATGTAAACACAATGCAATTAGGTTTAATGTGAAGTATTAACATATTTTTCATTGTTTTCTAAATTCTAGACAACCAAGAAAAACAATGTCAAGGCCTAATTTTTAGCATTTGTTAAATCCTGAGATACCAGAAGCTCATTCCAAAAGTAACATTGGTTTTCAAGAGCCTGTTCAAGTTGGCTCTAGAATGCTCTTGGCATAGTCTGGGAAGTACCAGTGGAATTTCTAAGGGATGTTCAGGATTGCAAATGTAGATTTGAAAATGTTCTATGGAGAGAGGATAATTAATCCAATAGGAATTCATCAGATTCTTTAAAAGAGATTCTTTGAGAGAACTTGCAAGTTAAGGTCAAAGGCATATTTCTAAAGCACTTTCATACTTAGGAGTTAGGAAATCAATGGTGAAATAGCATAAGAGACTGAGAGAACCAATTACACAGACAGAAGATACTAGGAATAATAGTATATTGAAAATAAAGGAAAAATATACTGGAAGAAAAAATGATAGATAACCAAAAAAAAAAAAAAAAAAACTTCATAGAGATCAAAAAGAATAACAACAAAGAATAGGCCATTTGGTTCAGCAATTAGGAGATCTATACAAATAACTTGCTTGTTTATTGTTCTCATCAGCACTATTGTGATCCTATGATGGCTTGAGCCTACTTAGCATATAGAACCATATAAAGAATGGTTACTGCAACTCAAATGCTCAGAGCTCTACTTTTTATGCACAGGCTTCAACACCAAAGGACCCTTTGGGTAATTTCAAAACTGCTTCTGCCTCTCTCTGGCTCTTAAAAATTTAACTTCTTGGTTCAATACAAAAAAGAGTTAATGTTTTTTCCTTATACTTCTTGAGTGTAGGTTACATTTTCTATCGTATTAAAAGCATATTGCTCTCTTCTTAGAGAAGCTCTTCTCGCTTATTCTTTCTTTCACATGTTTCACAATTTCTCAAGTCCCAAGCAAAATCAAAGTACATTTTAAAATCCGATTTATCCCCTTCACACATTTCAAGCTTTAATCTTCAAAACCAAGTTATCTCATTCAACCTTTTTCAGCAATCCATGCAATACTCTGAGTACAGCCAGAATTTTGTGAGAGCCATTTGTTCTCTCATCAGAGGAGATGGTGCATGCAGGATCAGGGAATCACTTACGCTTCTGATCTGGCTCTGATCTCCACCATGGCTTTTCCCCACTCTCATAGCAGAATTAGGGTACTCATCAATTTCTCTTGCTTCATTCCATTCCAGTATCTGGCTCAAGCACATCAAGGTGTTTCAAGTCTGAGCACAAGGAAGGAAATGGAGGAAACAAGTAGTCTAATTCTACTCCAATTGTCAGTAGAAGCAGCTAGATTGGGTTTGGGATCAGGAAGATGTGAGTTCAAATTCTTACACAAAAATTTATCTTATACATCATAATAAACACCCTCTCAGACTTTGGTTCTTATTCTAAAAAATAAAGATAACAAAAGCACCATCTCACAAAATTGTTGTTATCAAATGAGATCCCATAATATCTGGAGTATGGAAGACCTGAGTTCAAATCCAGCTTCATAAGCTTACTAGCTGTGTGACATACAGCATTAAGCAAATCACTTAAACCTGTTTGCCTGAGTTCTTCATCTGTGAAACAAGCTGGAGAATGAAATGACAAACTCTCCCAGTAGCTTTGCCAAGAAAACTCCAAATGGAATCAGAGAGACAGAGATAACTGAACAAAAAACATTAATACACTCCTATCTTCAGCTATATTCACATTAGAGTCCTTGTGACCATGACATCCCAAAAGCACAACCTGTGTCTGCTTCCCATCATTGGAAGCAATATAATAGTATGAAATTCATATCAACCCATCTAGGGTTACTGGCAATACTATAATATGAATGTATTCAATGGAAAAGTAAAGGCATACTCTTTCTCTCTAAACCCAATGAAATTAAATAAGATACACATAAAGTAGTGAGAAAAGGTCAAAAAATGAAAACTGAAAAAGCATTAGTGATCATGAAGCCCAAATCTGAAATTGTAGATGCATAGATTTTCAACTGAAGAGAAATGCAGAGATCATCTGGTCTAATTTCTTAATTTTACTAATAAAATCTCTTGACTGACTGAGGACAAATTCAAAATAATATATAAATTTGAGCTGTGGGTAATGCTAAATCAGATTTCCTAACTTAGGATCTAGTGTTCCTTTTAGTACTCCATGCAAATTATACATCATATATATTTATTTTGTAACATGAATAGTCAGTATCAAAATAAATAAAGCTGGGAAAGATTGAGGTTAAATTAAGATTTTGGTCAGAATATTGTTCAGAAATTTTAGCTCTACAGCTTGACCATTATGGTACATGTAAACTCTGCAGTTGCTTTCATGACTTTGACTCAACTTCAAGTTCAAGTTCCCAGATTTTGGGTGTCTATTCTTTCCCTCAGAGTCCAGGGAGTATCCCTGAAGAGTGAAGGTCTATCTTTCTAATTCTACTACTTAAAGACCTCCAAGAATTTGCTTCTTCCATGATTATCAGTTCAGAATATTTAATTTGCTTTTTAAAAAGGGCATTTACTAAAGTGACATAACTGGTATAGTAGAAATAGATACTGATTTCAAAGGTCTGTAGCATTTTCTCCCATCAGTTTATCTGGAGTCAATAAAAGAGGTGAGTTTGAGACTACAGGTCATATATGACAAAAAGTTTGAATGTCTTTTTCTTAAATGACTCAAGTTATTCCCTTTATATATGATGAATGATGAAACTTTTCTCTTATGCTCTTTTTTTAGAGCTTAGAATCAAGCTCTAAAGATCTTTGTAAGATCTTTGGATAAGGAAAGAGTTTATGACCAAACAAGAGATAGAAATGATCACAAACACAAAATGAATAATCTTGATTACATGAAATTAAAAAAGTTTTGCATAAACAAAACTAATGCAGCCAGAATTAGAAGAAATATAGGAAGCTAGAAAACAGTTTTATATTAGATTTCTCTGCTAATAACCTCATTTCTCAAGCAAGACATTCTACAATTGATCAAATGTCAAAGAATATAAACAAGCAGTTTTTAAATAACCCTTGAAAATGGGTACAAGAAATGGTTTAAATCATTATATATTAGAGAAATGGAAATGTAAACAACTCTGAGATACTACTTCAGATTTATTTGCTAAAATGATAGAAAAGGAAGATGGCAAATGGTGGAAGGGATGTGGAAAAATTGGGACATTAATGTACTACTGGTAGTGTTGTGAACTGCTTCAACCATCACAGAAAAGAAAAATTGTAAGTGTAACCGAAGGGCTATAAAATTGTGCATATCCTTTGACCCAGAAATATTTCTACCATGTATTTTCCCCATGGAGATTAAATAAAAAGAAAAGTACCTATTTGTACAAAAATATTTATAGCAGTTCTTTTTATATTGATAACTAATTGGAAGCTGAAGTAATGCTTACCAATTAGGAAATGACAAAACAAGTTGTGATATTTGATTGTGATGGAATACTATTATGATATAAGAAATGATAAGCAGGATGGTTTTGGAAAAATTTGGAAAAAACTATATAATCTGATACATGGATTGGAGTAGTACTAGAAAGACATTGTATAAAGTAACATAGAGATATTATAAGGATGATCAGTTGTTTAAAATTTAGCTTCTCTGATCAAGAAAATGATCTAAGACATTTCCAAAGGATCCATGATGAAAAATGCTATCCTTTTGCACAGAAATGATAATCTATGAGTGTAGATTGAAACACACTATTTAAACTTTATTTTTCTTGGTTTTGTGTGTGTTTTCTGTTGCTACAAATCTAAGCATGTTTTAATATAACTTCACATGAATAACATATATTGTTTTGTTGTTTTTTTTTCTGAAAAGGTAGGGGAAGATCAGAAGGTAGGAGAGAATTCCACACTAAATTTTTTAAATGAATGCTAAAATACTTTAAATCTTATATGACTAGGAAAAAAGTGACCTAATATTGACTCTGCTATTAAATATGTGACCTTATACACTTCATTTCTCCTTTTTAGTTTTAGTCATGCTATCTATAAAATGAGAATCTTGAACCTGATGATTCATAAGACATCTTTCAGATCTGAAATTCTATATCTGAAGAGTGTAACATGCAAGCCTAACTAGGGATTGCCAACATCTTTTCTTTTTTTTTTTTTTTTTTTTTTTAATTTTTTATTTTATTTTATAATTATAACATTTTTTGACAGTACATATGCATGGGTAATTTTTTACAACATTATCCCTTGCACTTACTTCTATTCAGATTTTTTTCCCTTCCTCCCCCAACCCCCTCCCCCAGATGGCAAGCAGTCTTATATATGTTAAATATATTACAGTATAATTTAGATACAATATATGTGTGTAGAACCGAATTTTTTTTGTTGCACAGGAAGAATTGGATTCAGAAGGTAAAAATAACAGTTTACATTCATTTCCCAGTGTTCCTTTTCTGGATGTAGCTGGTTCTGTCCATCATTAATCAATTGGAATTGGATTAGTTCTTCTCTATGTTGAAGAAATCCACTTCCATCAGCATACATCCTCGTACAGTATCATTGTTGAAGTGTATAATGATCTTCTGGTTCTGCTCGTTTCACTCAGCATCAGTTGATGTAAGTCTCTCCAAGCCTCTCTGTATTTCTCCTGTTGGTCATTTCTTATAGAACAATAATATTCCATAACATTCATATACCATAGTTTACCCAACCATTCTCCAATTGATGGACACCCATTCATCTTCCAGCTTCTAGCCACTATGAAAAGGGCTGCCACAAACATTTTGGCACATACAGGACCCTTTCCCTTCTCTAGTAGTTCCTTGGGGTATAAGCCCAGTAGTAGTATGGCTGGGTCAAAGGGTATGCACATTTTGATAACTTTTTGGGCATAATTCCAGATTGCTCTCCAGAATGGTTGGATTCTTTCACAACTCCACCAACAATGCATCAGTGTCCCAGTTTTCCCACAGCCCCTCCAACATTCATCGTTATTTGTTCCTGTCATCTTAGCCAATCTGACAGGTGTGTAATGATACCTCAGAGTTGTCTTAATTTGCATTTCTCTGATCAATAGTGATTTGGAACACTCTTTCATATGAGTGGAAATAGTTTTAATTTCATCATCTGAAAATTGTCTGTTCATATCCTTTGACCATTTATCAATTGGAGAATGGCTTGATTTCTTATAAATTAAAGTCAATTCTCTGTATATTTTGGAGATGAGGCCTTTATCAGAACCTTTAACTGTAAAAATTTTTTCCCAATTTGTTACTTCCCTTCTAATCTTGTTTGCATTAGTTTTGTTTGTGCAGAAACTTTTTAATTTGGTGTAATCAAAATGTTCTATTTTGTGATCAATAATGGTCTCTAGTTCTCCCTTGGACACAAACTCCTTCCTCCTCCACAAGTCTGAGAGGTAAACCATCCCATGTTCCTCCAATTTTTTTATGATTTCGTTCTTTATGCCTAAATCTTGGACCCATTTTGATCTAATCTTAGTATGTGGTGTTAAATGTGGGTCCATGCCTAGTTTCTGCCATACTAATTTCCAGTTTTCCCAGCAGTTTTTGTCAAATAATGAATTCTTATCCCAAAATTTGGGATCTTTGGGTTTGTCAAAGATTAGATTGCTATTTTTATTCACTATCTTGTCCTGTGAACCTAACCTATGCCACTGATCAACTAATCTATTTCTTAGCCAATACCAAATGGTTTTGATGACTGTTGCTTTATAATATAGCTTTAAATCAGGTACACTTAGACCACCTTCCTCTGACTTTTTTTTCATTAGTTCCCTTGCAATTCTCGACCTTTTATTCTTCCATATGAATTTTGTTGTTATTTTTTCTAGGTCATTAAAATAGTTTCTTGGGAGTCTGATTGGTATAGCACTAAATAAATAGATTAGTTTGGGGAGTATTGTCATCTTTATTATATTCGCTCGGCCTATCCAAGAACATTGAATGTCTTTCCAATTATTTAAATCTGACTTTATTTTTGTGGCAAGTGTTTTGTAATTTTGCTCATATAATTCCTGACTCTCCTTTGGTAGATATATTCCCAAATATTTGATACTGCCAACATCTTTTCTAACAACTTCATAATAGTAGTCTTCAAACATAATAGTAGTCTCAAATTTCATTAATTCATCTGTTCCAAGCTCTTTTCCAAGAACTCTAGAAACAGTTTTATAATCATTAATGTAGTCTGCTAGATTGGTCTTTCCCCTTTCCCTGCCCCAGGAGTTATGGTTTCAATGCATGGCAATATCGTGTAGTGAATAGATTACCTGAGACTCAAAGGGATGACAATGATAATGATGGTGATGATGATAGCTAATATTTTTATGGTGCCTTCTATATGCCAGACATTGTGCTAAGTATTTTATAATTATCTCATTTAGTCTTCACAACAATCCTGAGAGATAGGTGTTTTTATTATACCCATTCTATAAATGAGTATTCTGAGTCAAACAGCAGTGAAGTAAGTCATACAGCTAGTTAACTCAGCTTTTCCTAACTTGAGATCCAGCACTAAATCCAGTTTACCATTAAATTTAAGTTCAAAATGGACCTTAGATATCATATTTCCATGCTTCTCAGTTTGTAATACTTGCCAATCTTCATTTCATAGCAATTAAATCACAGAATCATTGACTTCGAATTTATGAGAGATCTTAAAGACCTTTTAGAATACCATTTTTATTTTACAAATTACAAAATGGAGGCTTCAGGGAAGAGGTGACTTGCTCAATTTTATTCAGTTAGTGTTAGAAATGCCATTTTAATCCTGAGCTTCTGACTCCAGAGAAAATGCTGCTTTCATAATGCCATGCTTTCTCCAAAATAGTATTTATAACACTACAATAATATATCATAATGTGTTCATCTTTCCCACAAATGTTGGGCACATTGTTTCTAGCTTTCCGTTGTCACAAATAAAACTGCTATAAACAGTTCTGTTTTGTTTTCTTTTGTTTTGTTTTTGTTTTGTTTTCTGATCATCAATAACCTTCTTGGGATATATTCTCTGTAAAGGAATCTCTGAATTAAAATTATGAATATTTTATTAACTTTTCTTGCATGATTCCATATTGTTTTCCAGAATGCTTAAACCAAATCACAGTTCTCCCAGAAGTGCATTAGTAAACCTGATTTGCCACAATACTTCCAAACTGAGCCCCAAACTTGGCACATCTACTAATTCATGTAGTATTACTATGCAAATAGTAATAGCCTAAGCAGGTAATGTATTTGGGCCACAAGAATAGGGCATATTTGCAGCTAAAATGAATCAGATTTGAATCATTTGTAAAACAGTTTTTCAGAGGCCACCAGAATCTTAAACACCAACCAGTCAAATACTTTCCCAAAGTATAGACAAACATGATACCCATAACTAAAAAAAATTCCTCATTTGCCTCACCTATGAGAGAATAGAGGCTGTAGAATAAGAATGCTTTGGCTTTGAGATATGCCATAGGATTGATTGATACTTAGTTTTCTATCATTAAATGCTCTTCTATCAACTCTCCTATTTGCCACCTTCTCTCCACTCTCCTCTCTCTTAAGCTATCAGTATCTACTTCTTGGAATACCATAATCACTTCCAAACATCACTTTCAACTGGCCTATCTCCAAACTGTAGAGGGTCATAGATACTGGAAGACCCTGGCCAAGCTATAAGACCCTTTATTCCAGTAAAGAACTCTGCTGATATCTGGTTTGGTACCCCATCCCACCTAAGATGTTTTGAGCTTTCTGAGAAGTCAAAGGGTATGAAAACCTGTGTTGTAATTAAAGCAGAGGTATATTAAAGTGGCAAAGAAACATCTGCACACATTAGCAAGTTACTTATGTGATCCCACAGTATTCTATAGTTATGTAAGTATGTTACATAAGTATAGGGAATATAAAGCTGAGTATTTCTTTGAATAATTGGACTCTTGTTTGACCATACTCCTGAGTTCTACCTCATCACTCCTCACCCAAAATCAGAGCTTGGGCTGGTACCAAAATCCTCCAGTGAACAGGTCGGGACAGTTGGCGCCCAAGTGGGGCTCTAAGAACAGATAAGGCAACTCAGCTGGTGAAACAATGTGATTTTGGGTAAGGAATCCCTAGTACCCAGGAACAGGTAGGATAAACGGGCAGCAGGAAGATTTTTTTTTAATCTAGTCACTTTTGTTTTCTAGCCAAAATGGGGCAAGGGCTAACAAAAGAGCCTCCCTTTTGAGGGAAGTGTGAAAAATGCTTGGTTAGGTTAATAAAAAAGCAAGGTTTGTTAGTAACTCGGGAGCAGATCACTGAGTTTTGAAACTGAGGATTGTAAGTCTCTGTGGCTCCCTAAAGAGGGGACATTGGAGCCAGAGAAGTGGAAGATAGTGGAAGAAAAACTAACTGAATACTACCATACTACAGGTCCCAGCTCAATCCCTGAGCACACATTCTTTATGTACAAAGTAATAAAATTGACTTTGAGAGATTCAAATTATTAAGAAAAGAGGGATTTTAGTGTACGGTGTCAACAAAGGAGCATGAGGAAAATAAACAAAAATAAGGAGCCGACAATTCTAAAGAGTGTGTGGCACATTAAACAAAGGCAAAGATGGCGTTGGGTGGATTGAGGGGCATTGTACTTTCCTATTACTCAGCCTGCATCCATCTCCCCTTGCACCTGAGTCCCTGGTGTATACCCCATTCCCTGACTCATTATTTTTCATCATCCTTCTTCCATTCTGCCTTTGTGGGTGGGAAATGGAAAAACGGGAGGGGCAGTGGCGCCATTGCCATCACCAGGACAGCCATCTTATCCTCCTCCTATGTCCCAATTACAAGAGGCACTGGTTAAGGCAAAGGAGGAGGGATGGGATACATTTGGGTTGAGAATGGAAGAGTACTCTATTATTGAAGAATTACACCCCAATGGGCCTCTGGGTCACATCAAAAGAAGACATACTTCTTTTGATCTGGAAGTTATCAAAGACCTGAAAAAAGGTTTGCACTCTCGATGTTAAGATGCTGTTAAAGAATCTGGCTTATGAAGCCCTAACCCCTAATGATTGGAACTTCACAGCAAAAACATGGTTAGACCCTGGCCAGACCCTGTTGTGGCTTTCTGAGTATGCTTAATTCTGCTAAACACAAGACCAACCAAATAGGCAGCCTGTAGTTAATATACAAGTGACTTTTGAACAATTGGCAATCGTGGGTCCTTGTGTAGACAGTTTGGCACAGATTAATCATTGACTTTAGGGTTTAAGGGACTTTTGTGTTCATCTTATTCAATTTACTTTCATTATACTTATTATTATTTTATTAATATGAATATTATTATATTATACTTTATTATATTTTATTATATACAGAAGTGATAACTGTTGTTGATGTTCTCACCCCACTCTCCCACCTCCCAAGACATACACATTAATAAATGGGAGAGTAGGAATCTGTTTTTATCTTAAAATCATCTTACTTCGTATCCAGTGCTTGAAAATCTAATCTAATACTGAACTTAACTGAAAAATCATGGGCAAATAATCTAACTACCCTGAACCTCAGTTTTCTTAACTATTAAACAAGGATTAAAATGGGGTGATAGATGTGGGGATCAAATGTGATAGTGCATTTAAAATCTCTGTAAAAATCTTAAATTGTTTTTTAAATGACTATAATAATAGCAGCGATGATGACGATTATAATGATGATGATGATGACTGTGATATTTATCACTGTTGTGATAGTAGTTATTTTTGTTGTTAAAGCCTCTTGGCAATTCAGGCTTTCTATACATTGGTTTCTTTGACCCTTACAACTTTATTTCATAGGTTTTAATTATTTATTTTTAATACATGTTATATTCTGGCCAAACTATATTATTAACTATTGTCCAATATCCTCTTTTCTTCTCCTATTTGTCTCAATGATTTCAAAAAATCCATCTCTCATACCTAGATTGGAATAAACTTCCACAGTAGTTTTGCAAATTGAAAATGATCTCTTATTTTAAAAAAAAATCATTTTACAAACTACCTCTCTTATAAAACCTTCCTTGATTTCTGTGGCTAAAAGTAATATTTTCCATTTCAATATTTCATTTTCAGGAATTTGTCTCTATTATATTATGCCTTTTATTGAACTTGTTTCATCATGTATTATATCTTACTCCTACCCCCAATTGATTGTAAGCTTTTAGAGATCAGAGACTATAAGAGCTTGTGCAAATTTCAAGCATAATGGTTTGCATCTAGAAATATTTGCTGAATTTCAGAAGTGAATTCTTAAATCTAAAATACTCATCCAATTTCTACAATACAGTTTCAAATATTATTTTTGATAAATCATATTGAAAAATAAGTTCTATCTTTGAGGAGGCAGGAAGACAGCATAGGAGGAGGAGCCCTGCATCATTCTCCATCCATTATTATACTTATTATTGCTCATGACTTTTTGAGGCCAGCCATGTACTGGGGACATAATTAGACTAGATCCCTTGTCTCACTATCTCACAGTCTTTGGCAATTTTCACTTCCATTAATCAGCTGCCTATTGAAGATTAAGTTTCATCTGAGGCTCATTGTCATTGTCATAAACTCCACTTAAATTGTACTAGAGAAGGAGAGTGCAAAAGGTAAGGATGTTATAGACACTACAACCTCTTGCCACTCCATTTCTGATCCATATTTAGTCGAAAATTTTAGAATCTAAAGCAGCATGATATGTGTCTGGTGGCAGGGAGGGATATGGAAGCTTGAAGTAAGAAAGAATGCATTTAAGACCTTACTTCCATTCTTACTAACTGGGAGAATACAGAAAAGTGAGTTAACTTCTCAGTGCCTCAGTTTCTCATATGAAAATAAAGGTATTTACATGGCTTAAATTATAGTGTGATACTGAGTAATATTCTTTGAAAGCCATACAGTTCTTTGTAATTGGAATGTGTTAGCATTGCACTGAGCTAAAATTAAAATTTTTTAAGGTCAGTTTCTCCCATGTCCCTTCAGAAGTAGAACTAGGAACAATGGTTAAAAATTATAAGCAGTCAGATTTAGACTTAATATAAGGAAGAATTAAAAAACAAAATAAAAAACAAGCAGATTAAAAAAAACACTCAAAACGAAAAACCGACCATTGGAACTATCAAGAAATGGAAGGTCCCTCTTAAGAAAAAATTTTCAAGTAAAGATTGGATCAATCAATAAGCATTTATCAAGTACCTACTATGTGCTTGGCACTCTGGATACAAAAGGAGGCCAAAAAAAAGCCCCTTCCCCCCAAGAAGTTTACAATCTAATCTAGGAAAAAAAAAAAAACATGCTGATTATACACACACACACACACACACACACACACACACACACACACACACACACATACACATACATACTCAAAGTTAGGTATAAGATAAATAGGAGTTAGTTAACAAAAAGGAAGACACTAAATACAAAGTAAAAGCCAGAAAGACTTTTTATAAAAGGTGAGTGCAGACTTAAAAGAAACCAGGAAAATCAATAGAGCTGAGGAGGGAGAGTGTTCCAGGCATGAGGGAGCCAGAAGACCAATGTCACTAGATCAATTGGATTGGTGACAAGGAGTTAGATGTAAGAATATTGGAAAGGTAGAAAGAGGCTGGATTGTGAAGGACTTTGAATTTCCAAATGAGCATTTTTGATTTTGAAGGCAATAGGAAGCCAATGGAGTTTATTAAGTGGATTTGGGTAAGGGATGATATGATTGGATTTTTGCTTTAGAAAGCTCCTTTTAATAATTGAATGGAGGATAGATTGGAGTGTGGAGAGATTCAAGACAGACAAACCAGCCAGCAAACTATTGTACTAATCCAGTTGTGATGATACTCTTATTTTATACTAGTGTTGATATCAGCGGAGAGAAGAAAGCATATTGAAGAGATGTTGCAAAGATGAAATTAATAGGCATGAAAACAAATCATTTATATAATGAGTAGTAGTGAGAGATGCAGGATGACTCCTAGGTTGTGAGACTGAAGACCACAAAGGATGGAATGGTCCTCCATAGGAAGAGAGATGGTAGACTGAAGAGAATTTAGGGGGAAAGATACTGAACTCTTATAGAGATATTGAGTTTATGACATACCCTAAACATCCTTTTTGAGACCTGAAAGTCAGTTGAAATGTGAGGCTAGAAGAGTTTGGGGTAGGATAGATAGATTTGAAGATGAAGCTGTATATGATTAGAGAACCATCACAGAGATAATTAAACTTGTATGATTGAGTGAAATCACAAAGTAAAGTAGTATGGAGGGAAAAGGGAAGAGGGTGCAGGAGAGATACTTGGTGGATACCTGTGGTTAACAGGCTTAATCTGAATGAACACCCAACAGAGGAGAATCAGGAGAGAGCAATATTCTGAAAATCTAGAGAAGAGAGAGTGTTAAGGAGATAGTCAATCATTGTCTACAGAGAGGTTGAGGAGAATGAGAACTGAGAAAACACAGTTGAATTTGATCAATTAGCTATGTTGTAAAAGGGATATTTGTATTCTTATTTAGGTAAAGGTTGGAATAGATGGGCACTGAGGTCACTTCCAATTCTGAGAGACTAATTCTGAAAATGGAGCTTTTCAAATTCATCTACCGGGGGTGGTAAAAGCCTCACCTATATTCTCTTATTATACTAAAATTGTGTCGTATTTATTTTTGGCCTTGTTTTGTCTTCCCAGTGAGATCCATAAAACCAGGGACTGTGTCTGTATAACTTTTATACCCTCCAGTACAGTACAGTAAAGAGTAAATAAATACTTGTTTAAGTGAAGTGCTGAATTATCAGCAAGATCAGTTATAACATTTCTCATTTCTTTTTAGACTGTAATATTCTTTAATGCTGAGTGTATGAATTAGTTATCCTTTTATGATCCTCAGTGTCCTTATTAACTATGAGGTAAATGAATATCAGATACTTAAACAAAAGTTTGATGTTTTTATCACTATTATATTTTTCCTGTTAGAGTGGAAAATGAACCATACCCCTTATCATACTTATTGAGGCCTTGAGAGTTTGTAGTTGTCCAAAAGTTAACTTGTGTTACACACTTGTGTGTGTGATGCAATTGGGATTAATTGGCTTGCCCAGAGTCACACAGCTAGTAAATATTAAGTGTTAAAGGCTGGATTTGACTCCAGGACCAGTGCTCTATTCACTTTGCCATTTAGCTGCCTATTAGAGATTAACTTTTTATTTTTATTTTTTTTTCTTTTTGTATTTTGTGACACAGACTCACCTATTGGCAGCCTGGTTAAAAAACAAAAACAAACAAACAAACAAAAAACTATGGACCCCTTTTAAGAATAATGTTTTTAAATGAGTGAATAAATGAAGTTTCAGTTCTATGTTCTATTGTGAATATTAAGAATATTATAATGTTTTGTTGTGAATGGTGTTCTAATATTCTATATTCTAGGATCACATTCATTTATGGAACTTTATGCTCTAGTATTATTTAAGCAACCTATATTCTATAGTTCCTACTAATTCAGCAACCTGTGCTCAACAACCTGTCTATGATCTGTGTCCTTTTCCAGTTGAACATTCACTGTTCTTTCTTCTAACATCCCTTATACTGAGGTCCCTTTTAATTTGAACAATACATGTTCTAACGATATTTTCCAAGGTGGCCTTCCACATTCTATGACATTGACTATGCCTAATAGCTTAAAATATTCTATCAAACTTGAAGTGTAAAAGAGCAGGACAGAAGTCTGGAAACAAGATAAACTCTCTGTAGCTGTAACAGTGATATTGAAATGAGTAGAGGTGAGAGAAACATCTGTCATCTCCTCATTCTTCTGTTTGCCAAGCGTGGCTTTCTATTCTTCAGGGACTTAGTCAAGCACGCCTAATAAGCTGCCTTCAGTGAACAAGAACTTTTCTACTGCACGTAATGATCTGACAATTTGTTATTTTCTGGGCACCTGGAGCTGAGTGACTTTGCCTTCAACAGATGAATGCTATCTTCAAGGTGCAGTGAGGCATGTGAGTAGGAGGTGAGTGTTAACCCCCACTCCATAGTGCCATACTACTTTGCCTTGATTACAGTTTTGCAGGAACTTTCCAAAGATTTTGGGAAGAGTTTGAGGGAACTAAAGAATCATTTCAGCAGAAGAAACTTCTTTTAAATTAATTTATTTACTATTAGTCACTGGGACCAGCTGAGGATAAGTTAGAGGTAGAAAAGTATTAGTTCCTGGTAGGGTTCAACTATTGCCTATATTATTTCCTTTAAGGCATGTTATATAGGAGTTTCCTGATCTAGAGAGTCTGGACTAAAGGGTCCTTCCACATCTGGGATGGAATAATTTTGTGCCATATAGCTTATTAGACAGGTGATATTTATAAGCAGATTTTGAATCAGGGAGACTTAAGTTTGAATCTTGCCTCTATATCTATAGAATATAGTTTTCTTGTGAAAATCGATTGAGATAATCTACATAGCACTTTGCAAATCTTGCAGATTTAGGTAAGTATCTTAAGCTGTATCAGTTTCTTCATCTGTAAAATGGGAATATTAATAGTACCATTTTCGAAAAGTATTCATGAGGAGCAAATGAAATGACATTTATAAAGTGTTATGTGGTTCATTCTACAACTCTTTAAGAAATGTTTGGTGAATTTCTCTGTATTGATTCAATAATTACTTCTACTAAGCTTTTTCATAAGCTTTGTATTTGTACTAGATTTTGTCTTTGGCCCCTACTTCTTTGTCAGACATAATTATTTCAAGCTCCATTTCCTCATTCTATGTGGAGAAGGCTCAGATATATTTTACTCAACCTGAGACAGATTGAACTTGAACCACTGAAACAGAGACTGAATTTTGCTTCTGTGGGTTAAACAGTGGAAGGGGGAAAATTCCATAAACTTCTATTTTAAATTAATCAGAAAAAAAAATTAAATTTAGCAAGGGACAAATTCACAATGATAGAGAGAATTCAGAAACTTTCCTGAGTTCTCTCAGTTTCCCTTAATAAAAGTGGTAGAGCATAAAATATTTTAGGAAAGATATTAAGCCAGTTACAGGAAGAAATAGATGATAAAACGATATTAGTGGAAGACCTCAAACTTCTCTCGGAATCAGACAAGTCTAACAGCAAAATAAACAAGATTCTATTAGTTAATAGACTCTTATATGATAAATCTCTGGAGAAACTCAAATAAGGGCAGAAACTCAGCAGTACATGGCACCCACATGAAAAATTGACCACAAATTTGAGGAAAAAAACACACAATCAAATGCAAAAAGGCAGACATAATGCAATAAAGATTATATTCAATAAAGGGCCAGGGAAAGATAGACTAAAAAGTAATTGGAAAATAAATAAAACTAATTCTAAAGAATGAGTGAGTAAAACAACAAATCACAGAAACAATCTATAATTTCATCCAAGAGAATAACAATAATGAAACAATATACCAAAACTTAGGAGATGCAGCAAAAGCAGTTCTTAGGGAAAATTCCATAGCTCTAAATAGCTACATAAATACAATAGAGAAAGAGAAGATCAATGAATAGGACATGCAACTAAAAAAATACAGAAGAAAGAATAAATTAAAACCCTCAAATTAAATAGAAAATTTGAAATTCTGAAAATAAAAAGGGAAACTAACAAAATTGAAAGAAAGCTATTGAACTAACAAAACTAATAGTTGGTTATATGAAAAAAAAAACAAAATAGATAAAACTTTAGTTAATGTAATGATAAAAAAGGAAAGAACAACAAATTGCTAGTGTCAAAAATGAAAATATTCAGCTTTCTAACAATGAATAGGAAATTAAAACAATAATTAGGAGCTATTTTGTACAACTTTATGCCAATAAATCTGATAATCTGAGTGAAATAGATGAATACTTACAAAAACATTGATTGCTGAGATTAAGAAGAGGAAAAAGATAATT
Source organism: Sminthopsis crassicaudata (assembly GCF_048593235.1). Classification (NCBI taxonomy): domain Eukaryota; kingdom Metazoa; phylum Chordata; class Mammalia; order Dasyuromorphia; family Dasyuridae; genus Sminthopsis; species Sminthopsis crassicaudata. Next base: position 90,396,275 of record NC_133617.1, read on the forward strand.
AAACAGTCCCATTTTAGAAAAAGAAATTGAACAAGATATTAATCAGTCCCTAAGAAAAAATCTCCATGATCAAATGGATTTAGAAGTGAGTTCTACCAAACATTTAAAGAACAATTAATTCTTATGTTATGCAAACTATTTGGCAACATGGGAAAGAATAAGTCCTACCAAATTCTTTTTATGACACATATATGATGCTGATATGTAAACCAGTTAAGGTCAAAACAGAAATTTCTTGACTAATTTCCCTAATGAATACTGATGCAAAAATTTTAATAAAATATTAACAAAGAGATTATAGCAGGTTATCACCAGGATAATGTACCATGACCAAGCAGGATTTATACCAGGAATGCAGTGCTAGTTCAGTATTAGGAAAGCTATTAATGTAATTGAGTATACCAATAACCAAACAGACATCATATGATTATCTTCATAGATATAGAAAAAGCATCAGACAACATCCATCACCCATTCCTACTAAAAACATTAGAGAGCATAAGAATAAATTGAGTTTTCCTTAAAATAATCAGTAGCACTATTTAAAACTATCAGCAAGCATCATATGTTACAGGGATAAATTTTAAAAAAAGCATTCCCAGTAAGATCAGGAGTGAAATAAGATTATCCACTACGATGTTACAATTCAAGATTTTATTAGAAATGTTAGCTTTAGCAACAAGAAGAAAAAAATTAAATGAATTAGAGTAGATATTGAGGAAATACAATTATCACTCTTTGCAAATAATATGATGCTATACTTAGAGAATGAATTAAAAACTTACTAGAAACAATAAGATGGGCAAAGTTGTAGGATATAAAATAAAACCACATAAATCATCAGGTTTTCTATATGTTATCAACAACATCTAGCAGGCAAGAGATATAAAAAAGAAATTGCATTTAAAATAATAGTAAATAATATCAAATATTTAGGAGTCTACCTGCCAAGACAAAGTTAGGAAATATACAATTAGAAAACAATTTCCACACAAATAAAGTCATAGCTAAACCATTGGAAGAACATCAAGTGCTCATGGGTTGGCTAACCTAATATAATAAAAATGACAATTCTACCTGAAATAGTCTACTTTTTCGGTGCCATACCAATCAAGCTGTCAAGAAATTACTTTACAGAGCTAAGAAAAAATAATAACAAAGTTCATCTTAAAGAACAAAAGGTCAAAAATTTAAGGAAATTAATGAAAAAATGCAAATGAAGGTTGCCTAGCTGTATCAGACCTAAAATTATATTAAAGCAGCAGTCATCAAAACCATATGGTAGTGGCTAAAAAACAGAGCAGTCAATTAGTGGAATAGATTAAGTTCACAAAGCATAATAGACTATTTTTGTCTAGTGTTTGACAAACCCAAAGACCCCAAATTTTGGGAAAATAACTCACTATTTGACAAAAATTGCTGGAAAAACTGTAAAGTAGTATGGCAGAAACTATGCATTGACCAACACAACACCCTATACCAAGATAACGTCAAAATGGGTTCATGATTTAGAAACAAAGAGCAATACTATAAGCAAATTAGAAAAACAAAGCATAGTTTACCTCACAGATCTGTAGAGAAGGAAGGAATTTATAGCCAAAGAAGAACTAGAATATATTATGAAAGGCAAAATAGAAAAAATTGATTATATTAAGTTAAAAAAGTTTTGTGCAAAGAAAACCAAAGAGAAGATTAGAAGGGAAGCAGAAAATCAGGGAAACTATTTTACATCCAAGTGTTCTGATGAAGACCTCATTTCTAAGACATGTAGAGAATTGACTCAAATTTATAAGAACACAAGCCATTCTCCAATTGATACATGATCAAAATATATAAGTAGACAATTTTCATATGGAGAAATTAAGAATATTTCTATTCTCATAAAAATGTTTTAGATCACTATTAATCAGAGAAATGCAAATTAAGACAACTCTGAATTACCACTACGCACTTCTCAAATTGGCTAAGATGATAGTAAAAGATAATGATGAATGTTGAATGGGGATGTGGGAAAACTGGGACACTAATATATATTTTAGTGGACTTGTGAACTGATCCAACCATTCTGGAAAGCAATTTGAAACTATGCCCAAAGGGCTATCAAACTGTGTATATCTTTTGACTCAGGAGTGTCTCTACTGGACCTATATCCCAAGAAAATCATAAAAAAGGGAAAAAGATCCATATGTGCAAAATGTTTGGGGAAAGCCCTTTTTGTAGTGGCAAGGAACTGGAAATTGACTGGATGCCCATCAGTTAAAGAAAAGGTAAATAAGTTATGACATATAAATGTTATGGAATATTATTGTTCTATGAGAAGTGATCAGCTGGATGATTTCAGAAAGACCTGGAGAGACTTGCATGAACTGATGGTGAGTGAAGTGAGTAGAACCAAGAATATAATGTATACATCAACAACAAGAATATGTGATGATCAATTCTGATGGACTAGGCTCTTTTCATCAATGAGGTGATTCATGCCAATTTCAATAGACTTGTTTTGATCTATTTCCAGAACTGGGATTGTGGGGACTGAATGTGGCTCAGAAAATAGTATTTTCATGTGGAAGAAAAAAAAAAAGGTCAAAATTATCAAAGGAATCAGTGGGGGCAGAAAGTGCAAAAAATGTAGACTAGCTGTACCAGATCTATAAACACATTATAAAGCAGCAATAATCAAAACTTGGCTAAGAAATTGTGAGGGATCATTGGAATAGGTTAAATATACAAGAGAGTATAATCAATGATTGCTCTGGAGAGCAATTAGAACTATTACCAAAGTCTATAAAACTATGGCTACCTTTAGAAACAGTACTATCACCACAAGGTCTGTAATCTCAAATGGTTCATTAAAAAGGGGGGAAATGGTGCCATATATACAAAATATCTATAGTAGCTCCTTTTGTAGTGGCACAGATTTGAAAATTGAGTTCATGCCCATCAGTTGGGGAATGGCTGGACAAGTTGCATATAAATGTAATGGAATACTATTGTGCTATAATAAATGATGAGCAGGCTGTTTTCAGAAAAACTTGGAAATATTTACATGAACTGATGCTGAGTGAGGTGAGCAAAACCAGAAGAACATCATACATAGATTTAGCTCTTCTCAGCAATAATATGATCCAAAACAATTTCAAAAGACTTATGATGACAAACACTATCCACATCCAGAGGAAAACTCTATGGAGTCTGAATGTAAATTGAAACATATTGTTTTCACTTTCTGTACCTTTTTGTTTTTTCTTTCTCGTGCGTTTCCCCTTTTTTCTGATTCTTCTTTCACAATATAGTTAATGTGGAAATATGTTTAACATGATTGTATAACCTTTATCAGATTGCTTGCTTTCTTGGGGAGAGGGGAAATGAGAAAAGGAAGAAGATTTGGAACTAAAATCTTGGGAAAATGAATGTTGAAAACTATCTTTACTTGAAATTGAAAAAAAAAATTGTGACAATTTTTTAAAGTTAAAAACATGTTAATTCTCCAAAAGTGAAATGGATTAACTCAGAAAGCAGTGACTTCCAAAAGTATTCAAAAGGGGGCTAGATGACTATTTAGCAAGATGGATTTTATGATACCTTTAACTTTATGATCCTATAGATAATTTTCTATTGAATAATTTCATCTTTGAATATTATCCCTCCACTTTGAAGATATTCCTTTTTTGTCATCATATTTTACTTTATGAAAAACTCATGATCAATTTGTGAGGGGCATTCCAAAGTATATACCAATCATATGAGAAGCAGAAAAGGGGGCATCTCACAATCAGGTGATGATAAGACCTGGGAACATAGTGAATAAACCTAAAGGCCAGAGAAATGAAGTAACTGAACAAAGATTCCAGGGGCAGAAATATATGAACTCAAATTTGAACATAGACCTGATGGAACAGGGCACCATCATGCTGTGAAGTAAAGCCCTCATGTTCATTATAATTGGGAGGGATCTAGAATTAGATAGGTAGAAGCCAGAAAACACTAATACTCTTGACCAGATCCAAGAAAAAGTCAAATAGAGCTCAAGAGCAAATCTAAGTAGAACTTAGAAAAATGGAAAGCTGAGCACTGGACTAAGTTTCATATTGAGGACCAGCTTAGTCCAGAAATGTTAGGCAGGAAGTCAAACTGGCAAACAACATCAGGAAGGTTTATGTCATCCTTTCTGTAACCTTAATAGTAAAAACTCATAGATGCTATTATTCAGATGCTGGTAAAAATATGGATAATTTTTCACGTTTCTGTGATATTTTTTGAACTGCAAAATTGGTTTGTCACAACAACTTTGCAAGGAAGATAGGACAAATGCTGTTCTTGTTGGATAATTGTTGAAACATATTTGAAGAGGTCAAATAACTTTCTTGTGTTCACATAGCTACCAAGTATCAGGGTCAGCTCTTAAATTCTATTACAAAGCTTTCTGCACAACACTTCACTACTCTGACATGTATTTCCTCAAATATCAGATCTAGTAAATGTAAAATAACATTCACTTTTCATTTTCTGTGCCTATAGTTTCCTCTTTCGAGTTGTATTTGAAGGGCTGTCATGTAGAAGATGAATTCCATTTCTGTGTGGCCAGAGGGTAGGAGAAGATGCAACTGATAAAAATTGCTGAAATGCAGATTTAATCTCAATGAAAACAAAATCCTTCTGAAATTTAAAGCTCTTTAAATGCATAATAGATAATCTCTGTATTTAGTAACTTTTTCATGACTGAAGATCTCCAAATAGAGGCCAGAAAAGTAGGGAATATTTACACAGGAGATTCTTTATAAGTTTCTCACTTGATGTAGCCTTAGAGATGCCTTTAAATTCTGAAATTATGTGATTCATTGTAGTTATTTTTATATTCTACGATATGAAGAAACAGCTTACATTATTTTTTAGTAGAACACATATATTGCATTTGACAAAAGGATCATTTAATCTGTTCCCCCTTCATTGCTAAAATCAAACTCAATCTTTCAAAACATAAATCATATCTTTACACAGACAAAAAAAATCTCTTTTTTTCTTTGTTTGTGTTCAGGATATACGATTTTCCAGGCAACCAGATTCCTAAATGATATCATTTTCTCAGTTCTTCCCTTTATGTCACTTGCCATGTACAATGCATCATCAAGTTTATCTATTCCACTTTTAGCATACACTCCTTTCTCTCCATCCATATCACAACCAACCTATGCAAAACTAATATTTTCTCACGTGGAACAGTAAAATTATCTTGCAATTGTTTTTCTTGCATTAATTTTGACATATCTACAATCTTCTTTGTAGACTTCATTAGGACTTCTTGACTTTTTCCATCCATGACCCATTTCTGCTGGAGAACTTTTTAATGTGATCTCAGATACATATAGGTATATAAAATAAGCATACAAATCAAACACCTATGAAAAATAAATCAAAACTTCATGGCTCCCTACATTCAATTATGAGATTCCAAAAAGCATCAAACTCACATGTCCTTCAAGACATTAATCCTCCACTCCCATTCCTATCACTGTATATTGATTCCATATATATGCTATTTTGATTTGCTTGTAAATGTGTTACATTCTTCAGTAGAATATAACCTTTGTAAGGTCAAGAATCATACTCTGTGTATGTGTATCCCCAGTGCTTATCACTGTTCTTGACACATATTATGCACTTAATGAATGCTTCTTGATTGATTGTACACTATTCTCTCTCCTGAATTTTCTAAGTCTGGCATATCAAAGTGTTTTATTTAGGCAAAAATCAAACAAACTATTCTTTAGCAAATGAAATTTTTTAAGCCACACAAGTGACTTAAAGGTTAAGGGATACAAGATGCCACTGAGATCTTTTTTGTTGACTATTAAAAAAAAAAATAAATTTTATTTGGTAGAGCAGAATGCCTCTCCATAAAGATTCTTCTCCAATAAATTATTATCAATGCATGTACAAAATCAAAGGTAAAACCCCAAATTGATAAATGCTCAAAGGACAGAAAGAGATGATTTTCAAATAAAAAAATTCATTGTTTCCATTCATTGTTTAAATGAAAACTGTTGGAGAGTGTACAATCAAATTGGTACATTTACACACTGTGTTAGAACTATAAGTCAGTCTAGTCATTCTAGAATTAAGTTTGATAATATGTTCCAAAAGTTACAAAACAGTTTATACTCTAATTCAACCATAACACTAGTAGTTCTATATCTCAAATAAATTAAACAAGAAAATGACTCATAAGTACAAAATATTTATTTATCTATATCCATCTACTTCTCTTTCTCTTCCATTTATGTGTGTGTTTACATAATTTTGCAAAAATCTCAAAGGACTTTGGTTTATAAAGATTATACTTATCAATGATAACTATATTAGATATTAAAATATAAGATTATAAAATGTTTCTTAATTCATTAAAATAACTATAATAATTCACATAAATTTTACTAAAGAGAACAATATTTTTCCAAAAATAAGAATGACTTTGTCTTGTATAATTTTTGCAAATAACTTTAATGTTTGCCCGAAGAGAAGAGAGAGTTGGATTCTCATAATCATTTCTATCTTCAATCTATGGCAATCTCTTTTGTTTGGAATGAAATATATGAAAAACATCTATACTCACACTACTGCTGGAAAACAGAGCATTTTAACAGGTAAATAACTTCTTAGCATTATTATGAAAATAACTACCTTTGACCACAAAAATGTGTCATCCACCCCTGGTGTATAGAACACTGATTTATTGCAAGAATTTCTCTGGTAAGGGAATTAAGGAAGGTCATTGATAATGATTGCACATGATGAAAGGGCATCTGTTTTCTGCATTTCTAGATGATGAACTCAATATTTATTTGCTTACAGAGCATTGAACATTGGTTAAATGAAGTTTTAAGACTAGTTTTCATAGGGAAAGAAAACAAATGACCTTGGCAAGAGATTAGGAGAATCAGTCCTTACCTCAGCCACATGGAAATTGTAACAAATCTAATTTATTTTTCTTGGAGGGTTTGAAAGTAGGAGCTTTGACTTTATCTTCATCTTCTGAGTATGTGTTTTGATCTTTCTTGTCAACATAATAACTTTCAATGGTCAGAATTTTTTTTGTTGCCTTTTCATTTTCCTAGCCTATTGCCCTGCTTTTAACCCTTTAGTAAAGTAGAGCTCTGTTTCTAGGGTGGAGGGTGCCCTGTCCCAAGCTTCAGGGGGTTTGTGCAGCTGTTTTCAGAGATTCTTCTAGGAATCCGACCACAAGACCTTTTTTCTGCTCTGGTGCTACGAGGAATGTCCTGGCTCTACTGTAGCTATAATTTCTAGTGTGATAATGCACCAAAATCCTGCTAAGCTGACACTGGGTTCCCTGAGGTTGGCTCCGAGGCTGTGTTTATGCTGGGACTGCACACCAGACTCCTTCACTGGTGCCATAGATCCTCTTTGCTGACCTTCTGTGTCTTCCTTGATGTCCTTAGGCTAAGAGGTCCATAAGCCTCCAGCATTGATGCTGATTCAGAGGTCCTACCTCATTAATCCTGGAGCCAGGGCAGGGACTGGGTCTGAGGCTGTGCAGCACTGGGATTGTGTGCTGGTTCTCCACCCTGGTTCCATAGCCTTTTCTGCTAACTTTCTGATTTGCTCTAAAATTTATCTAGTCATTATTTAAAAGAATTTAGAGTGGTTTGCAGAGAGTTCCTGCCTTTATCATCTTGGCTCTTCCTCTTACATTCCTATGTTGGATGTATACAACATTTTGCCTTTCCTGGGTACATCCTCTATGTCTTCTCTCTCTCTCTACATATATATATATATATATATATATATATATATATATATATATATATATTATATATTGTCTTAAACACACACACACATACACTCACACACACAAATATATTATTCTGCACATCCATATCTATGTATACTTTGAAGTTTTCATTCTACCTGAAAAAGTCTGTTGTCTTCCTCAAATTATACAATTTCTACATGGCTTCAAGACTCATAAAAATATTGTTTTTTAAGAGAGAGAGACAGAGGGGGGCCAAGATGGCAGAGAAGATACACATGATTCAGTGAGCTCCCTTCTTCCCTCACTACCAATTAGTTAAATCAGCCTCAAAAATAGAGCTGGACTGATAGAAACCACAAGGACTGGAAGCACGACTTACCAGCTGAAGAGAATCTGGAGTTTCAACAGGAAAGGTCGATTCCCAGGGGAGGAAGAAGAGAGTCCAGCAAAGATGGTTGGGTGCTAGCACACTGCGCTGATCGGGCTGGGGAGGGCTCTGGGATCAGAGAAGCCACTGAGATAGAAGAATCTGGCACAGGCTGTTACCTCTTCTCTGCTTATAAAACAACAGTTCAGAGAGAAATCAAGCCACTTTAAAATATAAGCCAGATCCTAGAACCACCCCAATCCAGAAGTGACTCAACAGATCTGGGCACTGTGGGTGCGGCCGACTTAGGCTGTCTGGGCTTTCACCTGGGGGTAGTTAAGAGATTGAAAAGCAGGTGGACATGGGCCAAGGCAACTCCTAGTCCCTGGCTCGGCTGGAGGCTGTGGAACTCAGCCCCAGGAAGTCCCAGAGAAGCAGAACCTTTGAAATAGGGAACACAGTTTCAGGGCAGACACTTCCAGTTAGAGCACAGGGGCTTTTCACGTCAGCTGCTACTGACATACACGCCCCACAGGAGGCATAGGCTGGGCTTTGTGTCGCCTTTACTGTTCAGTCTTAAACCTTAGGGAAGCCGCTAGAACACAGCACCCTCAAAGCACAGCAGTGCTAATAACCTCTGAGGCACTTCCAGGGAGGGGGTGGGGAACTCTCTCCCAGAGCTCTCTCTTAGATCAAACCCAGGAGCCACTGCATCCATCTGGTCTGGGAGGAAGCTGGTAAAGAAATAAATAAATAATTTCCTACCCCAGGGACAGACCCCAAAAGATTTTTTAAATATGAGTAAAAAGCAAAGAAAAACAATTGATTCTTTCTACACAGAGAAAGAGCGGGTATCCAACCCCGAGGAAGTTAAAAGCAGAGAGTCAGCAGATAACAGCCTAAAGGGGAACAATTCCTGCCCCCATCACATAACTCTCTCCTCGAAAAGACTATTAAAAAGTTAAGAGAGTTTGAAGAAAAATGGGGAAAGGAAAGGGAAGCTATGATAGAGAATAACAACGTCCTGAAATTGGAGTTGGAAAAAATTAAGAATTCACAGGAGATTCAGGGAAACAAAATTTGTGAATTAGAAAACGTTAAAAAATCACAGGAAAGTAGGATTTCTGAATTGGAAAAATAAATTAATTCTCTTTAAAAAATTAGGAAAATGGAAAAAAATCAATAGAGCAAAATAATTCATTTAAAAATGAAATTGGGCATTTACAAAAAGAACTAAAAACTGTGAATGAAGAAAATAACTCATTAAAAATCAGGACGGAACAAATAGAAATGAATGATTCATTGAGAACCCAAGAATCGGTCAAACAAAACAAAACAAAACAAAAAAAAAAAAAAAATGAAAAGCTGGAGAATAACGTCAAATATTTGCTGGGAAAATCTATAGACCTGGAAAATAGATCTAGGAGAGATAATCTGAGGATCATTGGACTTCCCAAATACTATGACCAAAAAAAGAGCCTAGATTCTATTTTACAGGAAATTATCAAAGAGAACTGTCCAGAGATAATAGAAACAGAAGGGAAATAAGGTGTTCAAAGAATTCATCAAACACCTTCTGAAAAAGACCCTAAAAAAAGAACACCAAGGAATATTGAGGCTAAGCTGCAGATTTACCACACAAAGGAGAAAATCTTGCAAGCAGCTAGAAAAAAACAATTTAAATACCAAGGTGTCACAATAAGGGTCACTCAAGATCGGGCTGCCTCCACATTAAAAGATAGAAGGGCCTGGAACCTGATATTCTGAAAGGCAAAAGATCAAGGACTGCAACCAAGAATAAACTACCCAGCTAAGTTTAGCATTTTTTTCCATGGAAGAAGATGGTCATTCAATGAAACAGAGGAATTCCATATGTTTCTAAGAAAAAAAAAAAAAAAAAAGACTTAAACAAAAAATTTGATCTACATCCACAAGACTGAAGAGAAACAGAAAAAGGTACACAGAACCCTTGAGAACTGTATTTCTGTTGTGGATATAGAGAAAGTCCACATGGATAATTTGATTTTACTGATATAAAAAAGGGGGTTGTAGTAAAGGGAAGGCGGTAGTATCGGAAAAAGGGAAAGGAGTGATAAAAAGAGGGAAACTACATCCCAGGAAGAGGCATAGAAAATACATATCTGAGGGAATTTAGAGAGGGGGAGAAACATTGTGTGAATCTTACTCTCATCAGAAGAGGCTCAAAGAGTAAATAATTGATATATTTGTTTTTCAGAGAATTTTCTCATCTCATCAAAAGGGGGGAGAGGAAAAAGGAAAAGGAAAAGGGGAATAAGGGAAGGGACTTGGAAGGAGGGGGGAGGGCTGCGTGTCACAAGTGGGATCTATAAATTAAATATCGGGGAAGGGGTTCAGGGGGGTCAAGGGAAAAAGCATAATCAGGGGATAATATGATGGCAGGAAATACAGAATTAGTAATTTTAACTGTAAATGTGAATGGAATGAACGATCCCATCAAACGGAGACGGATAGCAGATTGGATCAAAAGTCACAATCCTACAATATGTTGTTTACATGAAACACAATTAAAGCAGGGAGATACATACAGAGTAAATGTAAAAGGTTGGAGGAGAATCTATTATGCTTCAGGTAAAGCCAAAAAAGCAGGGGTAGCCATCTTTATCTCAGATCAAGCAAAAGCAGAAGTTGATCTAATTAAAAGAGATAAAGAAGGAAACTATATCCTGCTGAAAAGTAGCATAAATAAAGAAGCCATATCAATACTAAACATATATGCACCAAGTGGTATAGCATCTAACTTTCTAAAGGAAAAGTTAAGAGAATTGCAAGAAGAAATAGACAGTAAAACTATAATAGTGGGAGATCTCAACCTTGCACTCTCAGATTTACACAAATCAAACCACAAAATAAATAAGAAAAAAATTTAAAAAGTAAATAGAACATTAGAAAACTAGGTATGATAGACCTTTGGAGAAAACTGAATGGCAATAGAAAGGAATATACTTTCTTCTCAGCAGTTCATGGATCCTATAAAAAAATTGACCATATATTAGGACATAAAGATCTCAAAATTTATTGTAGGAAGGCAGAAAAAATAATGCCTTCTTCTTAGATCACAATGCAATAAAAGCTACATTCAGTAAGAAGTTAGGGGTAAATAGACCAAAAAGTATTTGGAAATTGAATAATCTCATCTTAAACAATGACTGGGTGAAACAGCAAATTATAGAAACAATAATTTCACCCAAGATAATGACAATGATGAGACGTCATACCAAAATCTGTGGGATGCAGCTAAAGCAGTAATAAGGAGAAATTTTTTTTTTTTTATCTTTAGAGGCTTATTTGAAGAAAATAGAGAAAGAGAAGATTAACGAATTGGGCCTATAACTTAAAAAGCTGGAAAAAGACCAAATTAAAAACCCCCAACCAAAAATTAATCTTGAAATACAAAAGTTAAAAGGAGAAATCAATAATATTGAAAGTAAAAAAAAAAAAAAAAAAAAAAAAAAACTATTGAATTAATAAATGAAACCAAGAGTTGGTTTTATGAAAAAGCCAATAAAATAGATAAACCTTTGGTAAATCTGATCAGAAAAAAGAAAGAAGAAAATCAAATGCAAAGGGGCATCTTTCCACCAATGAAGAGGAAATTAGAGAAATAATGAGGAGTTACTTTGCCCAACTTTATGCCAATAAATTTGATAAATTAAGTGAAATGGATGACTTCCTCCAAAAATATAGGCTTCCTAGATTAAAAGAGGAGGAGATAAATTGCTTAAATAGTCCCATTTCTGAAAAAGAAATAGAACAAGCTATTAATCAACTACCCAAGAAAAAATCCCCAGGACCAGATGGATTCACATGTGAATTCTACCAAACATTTAAAGAACAATTAGCCCCAATACTATATAAACTATTTGAAAAAATAGGGGATGAAGGAGTCCTACCAAACTCCTTTTATGACACAGACATGGTACTGATACCTAAACCAGGTCAATCGAAAACTGAGAAAGAAAATTATAGACCAATTTACTTAATGAATATTGATGATAAAATGATAAATAGATATTAGCAAAAAGACTTCAGAAAATCATCCCCAGGATAATACATTATTATTATCAAGTAGGATTTATACCAGGAATGCAGGGCTGGTTTAATATTAGGAAAACTATTAGTTTAATTGATCATATTAATAATCAAATTAATAAAAACCATATGATCATCTTACTAGATGCAGAAAAAGCATTTGACAAAATCCAACATCCATTCCTACTAAAAACGCTTGAGAGTATAGGAATAAATGGACTATTCCTTAGAATATTTAGGAGCATATATTTAAGACCGTCAGTAAGTATAATATGCAATAGAAATAAACTGCAACCTTTCCCAGTAAGATCAGGAGTGAAATAAGGTTGCCCACTATCACCATTACTATTCAATATAGTACTAGAAACGCTAGCCTCAGCAATAAGAGCCGAGAAAGAGATTCAAGGAATTAGAGTAGGAAATGAGGAAATTAAACTATCACTTTTTGCAGATGACATGATGGTATACTTAGAGAACCCCAAAGACTCTGCTAAAAAGCTACTAGAAATAATTCAGAACTTTAGCAAAGTTGAAGGATATAAAATAAATCCTCAGCATTTTTATATATCACCAACAAAATGCAACAGCAAGAGATACAAAGAGAAATTCCATTCCAAACAAATGTTGAGAGTATAAAGTATGTGGGAATTCATCTACCAAAGAATAGTCAGGAATTATATGAGAAAAATTACAAAACACTTGCCACAAAAATAAAGTTCGATTTAAATAATTGGAAAGACATTCAGTGCTCTTGGATAGGCTGAGTGAATATAATAAAGCTGACAATACTCCCCAAACTAATCTATTTATTTAGGGCTATACCAATCAGACTCCCAAAAAACTATTTTAATGACCTAGAAAAAATAACAACAAAATTCATATGGAAGAATAAAATGTCGAGAATTGCAAGGGAACTAATGAAAAAAAAAAGTCAGAGGAAGGTGGTCTAGGTGTACCTGATCTAAAGCTATATTATATAGCAGCAGTCACCAAAACCATTTGGTATTGGTTAAGAAATAGACCAATCGATCAGTGGAACAGATTAGATACAAAGGACAAAAAAGGGTACATCTATAGCAATCTAGTCTTTGACAAACCCAAAGATACCAACATTAGGGATAAAAATTCATTATTTGGAAAAAACTGTTGGGAAAACTGGAAATTAGTATGGCAGAAATTAGATATGGATCCACACTTAACACCATATACCAAGATAAGATCAAAATGCGTCCATGATTTAGGCATAAAGAATGAGATTATAAATAGATTAGAGGAACAGAGAGTTGTCTACTTCTCAGATCTGTGGAGGAGGAAGGAATTTATGACCAGAGGAGAACTAGAGATCATTATTTATCACAAAATAGAAGATTTTGATTACATCAAATAAAAAGTTTCTGTACAAACAATACTAATGCAAACAAGTTTAGAAGGGAAGTAACAAATTGGGGAAATATTTTTAAAGTTAAAGATTCTCACAAAGGTCTCATTTCCAAAATATATAGAGAACTGACCCTAACTTATAAGAAATCAAACCATTCTCCAATTGATAAATGGTCAAAGGATATGAACAGAAAAT